>NC_136523.1:60466286-60513786 GCF_053919585.1 Euprymna scolopes | reverse complement strand
GCGAGTAAATGTAAAAAAGATATAGACAAAAAAGAAAATATTACCAAAGTAATACTATTTACTCGTAACTGTAAAGAAAACGCGATAAACATGGAGATATAGGGAGCAGATTAATCTGGGGGTTTATCTTTTTACTTTTTTTTTTATATTTATCAAGCTCAACAGGTGACCCCGCGGGTTTTATCTTAGTATAAGTACCTATTTACTGTGCCTCCCCACGGGACAGAGTTAGACACCAGGGTCGTTAGATAGAAATACACTGTTCGTTTTTTTTTTATTTTTATATTTAAGTAGCTCCGCAAACTCAGTGGGTGATCCAACAGGTCATTTTCTAGTATAAGTATATAGGTAGAAATAGGGTGTTCTGTTTTGTAGAAAGAACGGGGTGGGCAAGTGAAAGGTCGGGTTGTGAGTTCTGTAATAATATTATGTTGATATGACACGACGCCCACATCAAGTAAAACTGTACGTGTCATTCGGTTTGACTTGGTGCGAATCACTTTTATTAGTGCATAAACGATACACTAACGATCACGAGTTGGACTGGTAGCTTCCTCAATTTGAGGTTGAATTTACGAAATAAAAAAATATGACAAAGTGTTGGAAAGTCCGCCTGCGCCTCACTGTATATATCAATATATATATATATATAGATTTTGTTATTGTTGTTATTTTTCAAGCGATACACACGGTTAATATTGGCGCCGCCTCTGAGCTCATGTTTTTATTTACTTAGAAAGTCGCCGTTTTTAATTTGGACGTATATAACATTTTTATTTATTTATTTATTATTTTTAAAACACGCGTGTACGTAGATTACTGTTTTAAAAATAATAATAATAATAATAATATATATATATATATATATATATATATATAGAGAGAGAGAGAGAGAGAGAGAGAGAGAGAGATGGATGTGTGTGTGTGTGTGTGTGTGTGTGTGTGTGTGTGTGTGTGTGTGTGAATAAAGTCGTATTCCTGTCAGTTTGTTTGTTGACAATTAATAAATACGGCAGTACAAATTAATTTTCATCTCAAAAACGGACTCATAAACATTTTATTACCGCATACGGCATAATCACGTTTATATATCGGTTCTCGTTAGTTTACCGAAGTTAAACAACGTTGAACATGGCCAGTACTAAAATGGGTGACCCTATGGGAATTTCAGGTGCTGTATGTGATCTCCGCTTATCTCTGCATTATTTCCAGTAGTCTAGCACTTCTACTTGCCCTGGACTTAAACAATGCCAAACTAGGAGAGGTGTTGTTGAAGAGTACGCAACTATTGCCTCACAATTAAAAGAGCTACCCCTACAGGGGGTGTCATTGCTTTTCGAGACCGAACGGAGGGATGGTATGAATTTATTCGGAAGAAATCTCCATTAAATTATTGCTCTAATTTGCATATTTAATAATTAACTTAATGTTAAATATTATTTGTTGTAATAGAATAATTTTAATTTTTATTTAGAAATATTATTAAAGGTTGATTTATCCCATTTATTTTTAAATTATATTTAATTTTTTTTTTTACATAGACATCACCACATTATCAAGGCCAAGAGGCCACTCAAGGATAAGGGTTAAAGAGTGTGCAGTAGAAATTGGACAATATAGTAATCATTAGTAATGAAAATTTGGTAAATTTGATAACTTATATGTAACGGCTCATCAAGAACTTATTTACGTTAGACTTGAACACAACCATATTGTAGTCAGCCGGAAAGCAGGAAAACGGAAAACAATTCCACAGGCGTGCAGTTCTAAGAAAGAAGCTTTGTTCATGGAATCTACGTTTAGGTTTAGGCACAGATAAAGAGTGGGGGGAATTATTGATAGTGTTTACAGCTAGACCAGTGTTTCTTGTGAAAGTTTGGCGAGGGGAGACCAAAGATTGAAGCTCAGTCGAACACTTTCCATGAAAATAACGATACATCAGAGACAAACTAGCAACATCTCTTCTGTGAGATAGAGGTTGCAAGGAAGAGAAAAGGACATCTCCTACGAGGCTACGAAGTCTATTTTGAACTCTATCAAGGCAGGCCAAGTCCTTTCTAGCAGCTCCTGCCCAGATGTGGCAACAGTACTCCATCCTTGGACGTACCTGGCTCTTATATAGATAGAGAATAGCATCAGCAGTGAGATATTTACCGGATTTATTTTCACTTATTAATAGCTGACAACAGTCGCGTTTAAAACAGAGAGTAAGTTTATTTATTTAAGCTATGAGAGTTACTTCGCGTTTGATTTTCATAGATCAAGAAGAATGTAATTTATGCTCCGGATATATATATATATATATATATATATATATATATATATATATATATATATATATATATATATTAAATAGTATGTGACTAATTCCTTCGCCAGGCAATATGTTTCGACCGTGCAACCCCGGGTATATATATATATATATACATACATACATATATATATATATATATATATATATATATATATATATATATATATATCAGGGTTTTTCAAACTTCTTGACTTGCGGAACCCTTTATATTTCAGACTTTACCTTAGGGACCCCCATATAAACGATTATGAAATTGACCCTCCGGCAGTAAAATGTCCGACTGTTTGGGGTCGCCTTTCTTCCGATAACCGGAGTATGATAATGGGCGTAATCTGCATTTCTCACCGGTTTTAATCAGCCGTAGGCCGAAGATCGATCGTCTATTATTTTTATTCTAGTGGCAACAATATTAACAGCTGGGAGAGAGAAAAGTCCATAATGCTTAAAATATGAATATTAAATGAAAACAGCAATAGTATTCAACAAATAGTTTTATTGTCAACTAGCATTTTAGCCCGGCGAGATAACAATGGATGTGTGTGTTGAGCAAAAAAAAAAAAAAAAAAGTGGTAGTAGGAAGGCAGGCTCGAACCCGTACCGCGAAGGAGGAAAAGAACGGGAGAAAATCTGACGTCTTTGCTGTTACGACCACCGCCAAATCGCAAGTGACGTAGGTTTTAATTAAGGCGAGACAATCGAAAGGAGAAGATGACTTTCAAAAATATCGGCGAAAAAAGCGACGTCCCCCTGTAGGAAAGTTCCCAGTTTAAGGTTAAGATATTTTTTTTTTAGCCAATTTTTCGATATTTGTCGTCTGAAAGATCGTCCTTCAAAACGATACTGATCTTGTAAAAATTCGTCACCCCTGTCGAAAGTTTTAGGCAGACATTCAAACATACATACACACATTTATATATTGGTAACTAAACATTTTCTACCCAAACCAATTAAAAAGCTTTCCCTATCTCTGAATACCCTTTATGTTAAATTTCAAATGTTTAGACCAGAGATTGTCTGAGTAATTTGGTAGAGACCGCAGAGTTCATTTTTTTTAGACTTTGACACCTATTATGACCCCTTACGATGTACTGTTTTGAGCTTTAATCACATTATTAAGTTAGATCCATGTCCAAAGAACCTATATCTAACATTTTAATTGTTTATACCCAAAATTGGCGGAAGAGTTTGATAGAGTTCTCAAAGGTCAAATCGTTGAACTTTGACACCTTAACAACGAAATTTCTGGCCGAAAATGGATTACAAATATTTTCTCAAATCTCAGTACCCTATATATCAAATTTCGAGTCTGTAGACTAAAAATTGACAGAGTTATTGCGTAGGGAAATGTACACACACTGACACACAAACACACGTTCACTTTTATATATATATATATATATATATATATATATATATATATATATGTAGATTACACAGACGTAGGATTTTTCAATACACACTTAGTGAGAAGGATGTGCTTGCTTGGCTTTGTACAAACTGTCAATTCTTGGCGATATTAGTGACAAACATACACGTAAGTCACTTTCTGGTGCAAGTCTGGATCTGTATTTGTTTTTCAGATTGGTCAGTGCCGAAAATCCTGCTTCGCATAAGTATGTTGTTGCAAACAGTAACAAAATCTTAACTTCCTTTCGAGATAACAATGGATATTCGGAGGTTACAGTGAGTCAGAATTTCGAAACTTGTTGCTGCATAAAAACTAATTTTTAAACTTCTGTCGCATGAAATTTCAGCCAGTTCTTCCAGTTCATTTCCTATGAGCATGCTATCAGCTATTTCAGCATTAAACGGATTTCTGATGCAGTCAAAATTTTCAATATTATCTGGAATATCATTCGAGGAATATTTGTCAAAATGTTCGGCAAGTGATATCAAATGTCGTTTAACATCTACAATTATGAAATCAACATCAACATTGTTGCTGAGATATTCGTCCAGTGTAGGGAACATACCTAAAGTTTTCTTTCTAACTTTGTAGTACATGTATTTCAGGTTTTTCTTGAAAGTTTGTATTTTGTCATGACTAAATAAAATATTTGAATTTCTTCCTTGTACAGATGAATTCAGTTCATTAAGTTTGTTGAATATCTGCCAGATACGAAACTTTGTAAAGCCAAATTTTATCCGCCATTATCGAAGCCAGTTCATCATCATGAATACACAGAAACATCAACAGTTCTTTTGGCCTTTTTGGTCAAGATCAAAGTGTAGTATCTGTTCTTCAGATGCTGCAAGCTATGACTAGCTATGACTAGCAAAGACCAGATGTGGGGGCAACCCCACATGTCTGACCATTAACCAGATCCCATTTCCCACCTCTCAGGAGCTGGTCCCCTTTTTCCCTTCCCCCTCCCTTCACTCCTCACATTAAAAATCGGCCTTGTGCCTAATTTGCTCGGTGAGGGAGCAAATAAATATCATCTGTTCTTCAGATGCTGCACTTCCATTTCTTGTTCTCTTTCGGTGGAGGGGAAATCCTTCACGACTGAGACAATTTTTATTTTTGTACCTTTTTTCCACGTTAAAAAACGACCCTGGTGTCTAACTCTGTCCCGTGGGGAGGCATAGTAAATAGGTACTTTACCTCGTGATAGCCATCTTACCTCTGTATAAAACAACAGACTTGAATGTTCAGCCCCCGTCTCACCATAGAGTATAGCAAAGAAACGACTAAACAGTGGTCTGGTTTTAATGAAATTTATCACTTTAATACAAGATGACAAGACTTCGGACAAAGAAGTATCCATTTTTTTTTTTTTTCCAACCAGAACTTCTCGATGGATCATGCAATATGTTGCAGTGATATTAGGTGTTACTTTCTTAACATGACCTACAACACCTGAGTGAATACTGGCCATGGACGCCGCCCCATCTGTACATATACCAATACCCTGGCTCCATAACAAGCTTGACTGAGAAAGAAAAAAGTCTAATATTTAAAAACTTCCTCACCAGTTGTTCTAGTTGGCATAGGATGGCAAAATAGAAAATCTTCAAGCATTTCACTTTCGCAACAATATCGCACATACATCATAAGTTGAGATCCATTGGTAATATCTGTGCTTTAATCACGTTGCAACGCAAAAATGCCTGTTTCAACTGTCAATTAACTGAGTTTTATGTCTTCTGACATATCTTCTATTCTTTGCGCAATTGTGTTATCTGACAGTTGCACAGCTTTCAATTTCGAAGCACATTTTCATCCAAAACTGCCTCACACATGTCTATTGTGTAGGGCAATACAAGTCCCTCAGCAATATTATGGGCCTTCTTAGCACGAGCCACTCTCAGTGCCACTAAATAAGATGCCCGTAATAGATTATGGTTTGATGTTATTGACATTGCAAAAGTTTTTGTCTGCATTAAATAATCATTCCTTTTTCTTTCAAAAATATCTTTTGCTTTTGTGGCAAATTGAGGATGTAGTGTTGTTAACAACTTATGACAAAGGAAACACTGTTCTGTTAGCATTGGATACACTTTTGATGAATCCGAATCGAATATACTCCGCATCATATTTTCGTCTTCTGTCTCTGTATCAGATTTGAAAAATGTATCCATGGGTAAAGTTTGCACCCTGAAAAAGCAAAATTTGATAAAATATTTTTCGTATCAATAATGCAAGCTTAGTCATTTAGGAACTATAATAAGTAAAAATCAGATATTCAGACATTAAGAATTCAATGCCGAAGCCTCGTTATAATCATATTCTATACTACGCAGGAGATTTAATTTTGTGTAAAAAAAAACTACGCAGGAACGCAACGTCGAATAGATTTCAACAGCAATAGCAAATAACAACTCTTTACATTTTTATAAATGTTCAAAATCATAGAAAAAAGAAAAAATACATTTCATAAAAATGAAAACTTTGGATTTTTGTAGGATTTGTGCCGATCAAGTACCTCGCCCCCTTTTTCATTGTTGCTCTAAACGCACTATAAACAAATTTATTAAATGTTCAACTGAAAAAGGAATTTTGTTGAATTAAAGAGGTTAAACGTATTTCTACCAGTTAGAATAAAATCCCAAAAACAAAACGTTTATTATTTCAAACCGTTTTGACATTAAAAATTTTAAAACTCACACATCAGTAATTAAGTCAATGCTACAGAACATAAAAAGAATAAAGAAAGTAACGAAAAAATATTTAAAATAAAAAAGGCACATGTATTAAGTAGCATATGTATTAAGTAGCATATGTATTAAGTAGCAGAAAAAACTTAAACTATTTATTTCAGCCAATAAATAAAATCATTACGAAAGGACAACATATGTTCCATTTGTTTTAATTATGAAGTTGGTTAAAATAAGATGTTATAAATAATAAGTAACACGTATTTTAATATTACAAATTTTTACTTCGTACTTTAAATTAAAAACTATCAATAACCTTATTTAAAAAATTTTTTAATCTTTCTACAAAAAAAAAAAAAAATGTGTATCACTCACGGTAATAAAATTTTGTTAAAAATACATATTTTGAATTTTTAGTGCGTCAGTTGCATGGTAATAGAAAAGTAATAGAAAAGTAATAGAAAAGTAATAGAAAAGTAATAGAAAAGTAATTACCAGAATTAAAAAAAAAAAAAAACAAATGTTTAAAATAGATGTTTTTAACCACATTTATTGATTTATTATTAATAATTTATCAAATTAAGACCATCAGACGAAATTTAAAATTGCCGGTGTCGATGGGGTTCCATTAAAGGAAAGAGCTTAAATTTAACTACAAAATTAAAATTTTAGGTACATACATTTACAGATTTTAAGAAGAAGATTTAGTTGAAATATAATTGAAAAACATATTTACACAGAAGTATATATATATATATATATATATATATATATATATATATATATATATATATATATATATATATATATGTGTGTGTGTGTGTGTTATTTTACAAAAATGCACGAATATTTTTCGTACTTACGGTCACAGTTGTTTCATGTGTACGCAATCATCAGTGCAGAAAGTGATAATTGCCACTGTTCGGCATATTCGAATCCAGTCTAAAAGCCACCATTTACTGCATAGGCTAGTATCTTACCTCAAGGTCACTGGCAATTAACACAATAATCGAAGTTAATAACGTGCTTGTGAATGCCATATATCGCGGGATTTTATTACAAACAGTCAGATAGTATTCAACAACCGAGAATTGGGAGGTTGCATAAACGCACACACACACACACACACACACACACACACACACACACACACACACACACACACGCATGAGAGAGAGAGAGAGAGAGAGGGGAGAGGAGAAATGAGAGAACCAGATCGAAACTTGATTGCTATGCATGTGTTGATTCGTCAGACACGCGTAGGAAGCGAGTCCATAAAATTGGTCAAATAGTGATGGCCGCAGATTGCCGCAATTAGGGTTGGAGTTGCAAGGTCCGCGTGCAAAGTAAATCACGTGTTTTAAAAATATCTAGGCTTGCCATTCTAACCCAACCCCACACCGCCCTTCCTCGGTTATCTTTATTCGTTAAAGTGTAAGCGAGTATTATTCGCATATTTGACGGCGTTGATCAAATTAAGCCTTCAGGCTTGCGTTGAAATGCAATGGTTTTGATATCGCTCGATCTCTCTCCCGATCTCTTCGGCTATCTCCATCCTCTCTCTCTCTCTCTCTCTATCTCTCTTTCTCTCTCATACACACACACACACACACATACACACACACACTATATATATATATATATATATATATATATATATATATATATATATATATACACACACACACACACACGAGCAAACAGTTGATAAAACATGTTAAAAAACACTTTGAAATGAGTTAAAAACATATTTAATCTGAAAAGGAAACACTAGATAAGTGGATAGTCCTTAATCGCGAAGATTTCGAAGAAATACTTTCCTTCTCATCAGGGGTAGGAATTAGCAAAATGCGGGATCGGATTTTGCATGCAAAAGTATTTGATGAAACAAGTAAGTCAAAGATCTTACTTGATAACAAAAAAAGTGAAGCAGAGGAAATATGGTGAAGAAAAAGGTGATTACACATGAATGGATAGTCTGGTGGAAGATAAATAATCTAGTGACGGTAAAATCCAACTATATAACTTCAAGAAAGTTAATTGCATTTCCATTTGCACAAGTAAAATCCAAGGAAGAAGATGGTCCATAATAATCCAAAGGCAGAAATCCATGGAATAATTCACAAAAATGTGTACAAGAAAAAAAGGAAAAAATTCCAATAATATTAATAAAATAAAAATAAGATATGCTTTTCACTCTACTGCAGAGACATAAATATAAATAAGAAAGATCAGGGAAGAAAAAGAGGAGAAATTTTTTATATATATATATTTTACTTTATTTTATATATGTGTGTGTTAATAAAAAGGAAAAACGTAAAAGAGTAAAAACAGATATAAAATCAACGTTTCCTCCCTATTTCAGTGGACATCATCAGGATTTCTAGGCGAGGATGTACAGGAAGACGGTCATATATCACATGTGAAAGAGGAGAAGTTCAGTTCTCTTTCTGTTCTGGAGAGAAAAAAATTTCATGATGAAAAGAGAATTTATATCTAGTGTGTGTGGAGGGTGTCGGGTTATATACATATATGCATTTTTTTTTTTTATCAACCAGGATCTAAATTAATGTTTTGTTCATTTATTATTATATTACCTATGATTGGGGCTACATTATAAAATCCTTCTCTTTGTTTGATGATGTTAATATTTGAAATTAAAGCAGAGTCAATCAGTCTCCGTTTTGCTCTATCTGGGATGGATTTTAAGATTTTTGCACGTCTAAAGCCGAAAGAGTGGACATGTTCGACACAGTGGGAAAAGAGTGCATTTAAGGGATTGGCATTTCTTATGTCCCTTTTATGTTCGCTTAGTCTGATTTCCAAATTTCGCTGTGTCTCACCTATGTATGATTTTTTGCAGTCATTACATGGGATGGAGTAAATACCGGCTTTGGAAGTGGAGATTTCAGCGGAATGCTTGCTAGTTTTTAAAGTTCGCTTTATAGTTAAGGAAGTTGTTTGTACTGTTTGTATGCCTAGATTATTAAGAGTATTGCAAATTGTGTCGTTGTTAGTGTGGGTAGGTATAAGAAGATGTCTATTTAGTAGTGGTGTATCTGGTGTGTTCTGCTTTTGTTTGTCTATGTTCGAGTATATTTTGATGGCTTTTTTCTTTGTTTTAGAGATAAGGTGAGTTGGGTATTGTAAAAGTTTTAGTGATTCGGTGATATGTGTGATTTCATTTTCGAGATATTGAGGGCTGCAGATTCTAAGGGCACGTAAGAAAAAACCGATGATCATGCCTATTTTTATTTTATCACTGTGGTGCGAATAATAGTGTATATAATCATTTTTGTGTGTACTTTTATTTTTGTTTTTACTCTTTTAGGTTTTTCCTTTTTGTTCACATAACGTCTAAAGCATCGTTTATATCTTGCTTTATTTTATTCATATATATATATATATATATATATATATATATATATATATATATATATATATATATATATATATATATAATGCTATGGATTATCTTTGCAAGTAAATTGGCGTCCATTCTCTCAAATTCGCAGTTTCTTAATTGACTATCCGTTTCAATCGAGTTTAGTTCTGGCCTCTGAGCTGACCAGTCCTTCAACTTTTGTAAATCCTGGGTTAGTATGCCACTTTCTGCTGAAAGACAATGCATAAGTAGAGATATTATCCTGCTGAAATACGAATTTCTTTCGAAGGTCTTTGACTTGTGAATTTTAACCGGGAATGATTTTTTTCTATGACCTAAGGACAGTAACAATAATTCGTTTTTTTTTTCATCAGATACAATGCAAACAACGTGAAAAACGCGTAGAACGAGTGGAACGCTTCTAATGTAACTTAATACCAACAAACACTCGTCATAACTCATCCTCATACGTCATCAAAATTAGTTCACTGCATGCATTGTTTTCAGTCTTCTCACAATATTCTTCATCATTCAAATGACAATCCACCGAGCTTATATACCTTTATCTACTAGTGGCTTGTAGCCTTAATGAACGATGACGCCTCAGGAAGTTTACGTTGCTTTAAAGTTTGTATAAGGTTTTTTGATAATGTCCATCATTCAGCGCGCAGATTGGACGGACGCATATGAAGAACCTATATGCGTTTTTTTTTTTTTTTTTTTTTTTTTTTAATAATGCGAATGGCATGAGGAGAGCATTTCAAATATTCCTCTCTATTTTTGTTGACTTCCTTTTTCTTTTTTCAGGCGGAATAAAACTCTTCTTTTTGTCAAGTTCAACGTTTTTTCCTTCCATGTTTAAAGCGTTGCAAAATTACTGACATTTTATGGAATGATAGTAACATCTGAACGTATATACAAATGTCAGGTTTAATATATACTGGCAGAAAAAAAAAACTGGCGTTGCTCGGGATGCAATGAGGATCATTACGATGAATTTTTTCAATATATTCAGAACACCATATTACTTTTTTTTCTTTTTTTTTTTTTTTTTTTGCTGCTGCCTTTTCTGCTCCATTCTGTTATATTGACGAAAGGTGTTGAAATGTTGAAAAACTCTCCAAATCGGTGTTTCCTGCATTTGCTTTTGTAACAGAGCACGTATGAGCGCGCGGGAAAATATCAGCAGCAGCTGTAAGATAGCTGGCTTGCGAAGATATTAGCAGCAGTAGCCGAAAAGAAGCACATATGAAAGTTGGGAAGTATGCTCGCGCTGGGCGCGACAAGAAAGAAAAAGAATGAATACCACGTGGTCGATAGAAGGAAAAGTTCGGTTAAAAAAGATGGCTGTTTAAAGTCGAAAACGAGAAATGTCTACGGCCGGCGTGTAATGGAGCAGAAAGAAAATGGTGTCCTTTAAAAGATGTTTATTTACTTTTAAATACATGCTTGATTTCACTTGTATAAGTGCTTTCTCAAGCGTTATTTTTTTTATTTATTTATTGTTATATAAATCTTTTCTTTTCTTCTTTTCTTGAAAGTATAAAACTATGTATTCGTGTTATAAAACCTGTGGGTGTTATTGTTGTGGGGGATATATACATATTTTAATCGCTAAGATGGACTTGTCCATTAGGCATATAATCAGCAAGTCTTGACCGCTCAATGAGAGCTATCCGGATGTCATACAGACACGACTCCTCACGGACTTACTAACCTTTTTTTGTACTATATATATATATATATATATATATATATATATATATATATATATATATATATATATATATATATATATACTAGCATGGGTGCCCGGCGTTGCGCGGGTATTTGAAGGTGTACGTTGAGCAAAAAAAAAAAAAAGCGATTACTTTTTTTTTAAATTTGACCCCTATTATGACCATTTAAAATTTATTGTTTTGGGCTCAAATCATGTTATTAAGTTAGATGCATGTCCAATAAACCTATATCTAAAATTTCAAGTGTGTAGACCCCAATTTGTCAGAGGAGTTTGGTAGAGTTCTCAGAGGTCAAATCGTTGAACTTTGACCCCTTAATCTAAAGGAGAGGATAACTTAAAAAATATCGGCGAAAAAGTGACCCCCTCTGTAGAAAAGTGCCTAGTTGAAGGGGAAGATATTAATGTTTTTAGCCAATTTTTCGATATTTGTCGTATGAAAGGTCGAATTTTAAAACAATACTGATCTTGGTAAAATCCATCGCCTCTGTCAAAAGTTTAAGGCAGACATGCCAACAGACATACATACATACGTTTATATATTGGTAACTAAACATTTTCGACCCAAACAGATGAAAAAGATTGCCCTATCTCCCTTTACGCTTTATGTAAAATTTCAAATATTTAGACCAGAGTAATTTGAAATAGACTGCAGAGGTAAAATTATTTTTAACTTTGATCCCTATTATGACCCCTTAAAATGTATTTTTTTGGGCTTAAATCAAGCTATTAAGTTAGATCCATGTCCAAGGAACCTATATCTAAAATTTCAAGAGCGTAGATCCAAAATTGTCGAAGGAGTGTGGTAGAGTTCTCAAAGGTCAAATCGTTGAATTTTGAGCGCTTAATCGCCAAATTTCTAGCCAAAACCCGATAACATCGATTTGCCCAAACCTCAGTACCGTGTATATCAAATTTCGAGTCTGTAGACTAAAAATTGACAGAGTTATTGCGTAGGGAAATGTACACAGACACACAGACACACAGATACACAGACATGCACACAGACACGTTCACTTTTATATATATATATATATATATATATATATATATATATATATATATATATATACATATATAGGTTGACACAAAAAATATGGTCATCACCAAAAAAAACTTCCAAAATTTTATACGATCGACGCAAAACGTCGGCTACATCAAGTCAAGTCTAATTAGCAGTCCTCTCCAAATATTCAAGTTTGTACTACAACAACTCTTTGTTTCATTGGTGCTTTAAAAAGGTGCTTAAAATGAGCTCCCCGGCGATGCAGGCTCATTTTGACCTGACGGGCAAAATTCTCGATGAGCTTGCCGCATTCCTCCCTTGGAATCGATCTTATTGCTGCTGTGATAGTTGCCTTCAGATCAGGGATAGTCTGGGAGTTGTTGCCATACACCCTATTCTTAAGGTATCCCCACAGATCTGGGGATTTAAGTTCGGCAAATGCTGGGACCACTCTTAGTCACACTTGCAGTATATCAGTCGAAAAATGCTGCAATAGCCCTGCCTATGATTCGTTTTAGGTGTATGTGTGAGGGAGGCATCTTACTAAAACCACTGGGGGATTCTGACAGCCTCTCTCAATTGACCAAGTGCTGTTCAGAACTTGCCAAGCACCTGGACATCGCAGACCGTTTGTTGTCGTTCTCAAACTACAATGGTCCAATGATACCATGTTTTGAGATGGCGGCCCAGGCAGTGTATTTTACAGAGTGTAATATTCTTTGTCGACAGTACTCCTCAGAAGGTGTGTTACCTCAAAAGATGTTGTTCTTAGAGCCATCTAACCTTACAACAGAAAATGTGCCTCGTCTGAAAACCAGACATTGTTAAGGAAGTTTGGCACAACGTCAATCTTATCGCAAAACCACTGGCACATGATCACTCGCTTCCTGAGTGTAAGATTTAGTTTAATTTGTATCCTGGAAAGATACAGATGGAGATCTGTTATCAAAATCCTCCGCACACAATCCTGGTTGATTCCAAGCTCCTAACTTCGCCGACGCATAGACTTGCTTGGGCTGCAAACAACAGAGTCTCTAACTGCAGCAACGTTGTGTGGTGTCCTTGCTAAATTTCGGTTGTCCATAGTGTGATTGTCTGTTAGTGTCTTTACCACTGAGGACACAATCCCATGAGTAATGAACTTTTTGAGTGGACAGGGAATTCATAAAATCCAGACCTGTTTTGAATTGCAATTCAGCTGCATGGAAAAACTTCATCCGAAAATTTTATTTCCTCAGTACTTAATGGCATCTTGATTGTCAAATTTGGTAAATTCTTAGAACATTAATTCCTCTTGTTAAATTTGAAAAATAAATAGAATTGTTTAATTATTTCAGAAATTATTCAAGTTTAGATTATGACCATTATTTTGTGTCACCCTGCACATATATATATATAGACAGTTAGACACCAGGGTCGTTTTTTAACGTGGAGAAAAGGTACAAAAATAAAAATTGTCTCAGTCCTGAAGGATTTCTCCTCCACTATATATATATATATATATATATATATATATATATATATATATATATATATATATATATATTGTCTAACTGATGAGCCCTAATGAGGGCGAAACTCGAGTCTTAGATTTCCGGTTCTTTGACTGTCATGGCTCTTGTGGGCTGCGACGTTGTTTGGCTACGGAATTTATTATATACAATCTCTCACATTCTGAAAATCCTATCATAAGTTGCTCGCTTGGTTAGCATTGCTGGATGGCATCGTCCTTTCGAGTTAAAAATCCTACTTGTGAGACATCGGCTTGGGGTTATTAGCTGGTTGGATGACCGCGTCCCTTGTTGAGACGAAGTAGGTTCACTTTACAGTCGGATTTCGGCGCGGTTTGCTTGATCTGTGTTGGTTAATAGAGATTCTTGTGTGCAGGGCGTTTGCTCAGTTGGTAGAGTGCTTGCCTTGCATGCAAGAGGCTCGGGTTTCGAATCCTGAGATCGAACTTGTCTAACTAATGAATCCAAATGAGAGCGAAACTCGAGTCTTGGACTTCCAGTTCTTTGACTGGCATGGCATAATTAATCGCCAGGTTTAATATATTTTTATTTTAATTATCACAAAAGAACATAATGGTGTAAAGCAAGCATACCCGGTGAACCAAGTGCAAGTGAAATACAAACGATTGCACTGAAAGGGACGGCTAGAATCCTGAAAAGATCTCTTGGTTGGACTCACTAAAATAGGGGTAAATGTCAGACATCTGGTTGGATGTCCCATCCCCTAGAAGAAAAAGTTTAAGAAAAATGTAAAACTATTCTATTCGGGGAAAGTAACTTTACACGTCCTTTCTATGTATTTACATTTCTTTTTCCTTTTTTTCTTTCCTTCTCAATTTCTTTTTCTATTTATTCATTTCCTTTCCGATTTCATTTTTTTTTTTTTTTTTGTCTTTGTTTTTCGGGGCCTGGGACATCATTTTTAATAGCATTATTTCTTGATATTGATCTTCACTAGGGGGCATAATTGCAATGCAAACTGTTCTTACTATAAATTTGACTTGTCATGTACGGGTATCGTTCTAATGTGTGTGTGTGTGTGTGTGTGTGTGTGTGTGTGTGTGTGTGTGTGTGTAACACACACATATGCCGCATGAAACGTAACTAAGTATTATTTTAATTATAATCAGTCGATTTCCTAGTTTCCCTCTCCCTCCTTCTCTTTCCTAAGTAGTTGAGTACGTCGGTGAACAAGTGCTTGTATTAATTTGTTCCAATGTTATTACTGTTTCTAGTTCTTGCCGCTTAGTGCATTCGCCTCTCAGCGTCCGGACGTAATGGCGGGCGTGGGCTGTTCAGGCGGGATGCTAAACATGGCGTCACCGTAATCTGGGATCGCCTCCATTGACAAGTCGAAGAAGAACACGACTTGGCAGTGGGTTTAACCTAAATCACCAGACATAAAACTATGCGCCGGCCACAGAGTCAAACATACGAATTCTATGCTGGTTTATGGTTAGGGTTAGGGTTAGGTTAGGGTGGGGCTGTATATTCTTTTACGTTAGTATAATCACTTTTTTTTTTAATTCCTGTATTATTGGTTCACAAGGAGCTTTCACACAGGTCATCAAAGATCTCTCCTAGAAAACAGCCTGTGGTGTTCCCTGGAAGCTGAGTGACAACAAGTCTCCCCAGGTTTCTAGTACAGCCCACCTCTTCCGATAGCATTTGCCAATAAATTTGTATTATCGCAACAGCTGTTTGCCATTGATTTCTTGTTGGCAGCGGCTATTGGTCTTCACTGGAATTGGAGTGGCAATAAGCCTCCCCAAGGTCCGAGTTCTCTTTGCACTTATCTGGCGAAGACCTGATCAGTTCCTCGGTTTTTCCTTCCTCCTTGACTCTACTTGACTATTTTGTCTCACTCTTTTTTTTTGGGGGGGGGCAGGGATGTGGCAATGGCTTAGATATGCAGCTTCAGTGTAGTGTTTCATGTTTTGCCTTTGCAGTAGTTTGTCTGGCCCACGCTTGTTGCCCCTGTGTGTTAGTTTCCACATTCAAAGGTTTATATTAATATTTCAGCTGTTTTCATTATTGTTGTTCGTTGTATTTTTCCAGTCATTCCTTTGATTCCAATTTCTCCCATTCTTTTTTCAACGTTTTTCGGTATTGTCTCTAGTGTTCCTACTCTGGTTAACTCTGTGTATTTGCTCCGTTTCTCCTTTTCTTTGATATTATTATTATTATTATTATTATTAGTAGTAGTAGTAGTAGTAGTAGTAGTAGTATTTGCTCAATTATCTCCCCGTAATCATGAATCCCTTTCGTGGACTAACACGGGTTTAAGAATCTTGCCTACTTTATAAACGTTTTGCCAAGTAGTGAAGATATTCATGTTCATATTTTTTGGATTTTTCGGACTACTGCTCTTATTTTGTATGTTATTTTCAAAACGTTTCGATCGATGTAACCTCCGACCTTCTTCAGGTGTATCTTGTCGAACTCGGGAATCTTTCAGTCGGACGTGCAAATCTTTCTGTCGAACTCGGGAATCTGCACTAAATTTCGAACGGAAACTTATATTCAATCCACGGGTATGACATGCTCTTGTTCTGTTAGAAATGACTGGATAGAATTCCTAAGTAATTCACAATTGTATGTCGTCCGCACTAAAGGGTTGAACCTTCAACCTTTCAAAAGAGCGTAACTGAATTTTCTCAAGTACTTTATCCACTCCGCCAAATTCAAAATTTTTCGAGATCGACAAAAAGATTCGAAAGTTCAACGGAGGTTTCATCGACGAAAATTTTGGGAAAATGAAATTATAAATAAGATGAGAACAGAATTCGAAGAATCCAAATAATGTAAATTACAAAGCTTCACCTGAAAAAAAAAATCAGAAACATAATGTGACTATATATATATATATATATATATATATATATATATATATATATATATATGTGTGTGTGTGTGTGTGTGTGTGTGTGTGTGTGTGTGTGTATATATGTACATATATATATATGTGTATATATTTAACTTTTTATATATATATATATATATATATATATATATATATATATATATATATATATATATATGGGATATAGAGGTTTATCAGGTTTGTGTCTAACTCTCTGACTCCATAGAAATAAATAATAAAAAAATATTTTAAGGGTGAATAAAAAAGGGCAACTTTATTTACTATTTGGGAGGTATATAGAGAAGGTTCGTTTTGTGGCAGAAGAGAATGTTCGTGAAATGTGTGTGAGAAAATCAACAGAAAGAATGTTCATTGGGTTATACTTATCGGTTTAGGTGGGAACAAAGTTGGTTTGAATCTACTTCGGTGTCTTCCTTTTCTGGTTTTCGTGAACGAAGCAGTGTTTAGTCATTCAAGGCGTTCGGGCCGTAACGTGGGGTCAGTACGTCGTTTTTGACTTTCATAACCTTTTCGGGGCTCCTCCGGCCGCGTGGAAAAAAACCATCCTTTTTTCTTCTTCTTCTCCAAAACTCTATAAAAAAAACGCGCCAAAAACCAAACTTCCTTTTTCCACCGGAAGTCCCGCATCTTCCAGTCCGCAGTCAATTCTTATCAATCCCCATATATATATATATATATATATATATATATATATATATATATATATATATATATATATATATATATATAGAGAGAGAGAGAGAGAGAGAGAGAGAGCATACAAAGTTTCCATATTGTTATCTTCTTCTCTTTCTATCTTTTCTTCTATATTCTATCTTCTTCTCTATCTTCTTCTTCTATCTTCTATCTTCTTCTTCTTCTATATATATATATATATATATATATATATGTAAATAAAATGAACTCATTTTTTCCCGTCTGATTTTGACATTAATAGGATTAAAAATCAAGATATTTCATGCAAATATAATATGCACAAACGGCAGAACAATATCTGAGGTGTGTTATAGGCTTATTATTTCTCAAATTCCTCGATAATCTTAGATTTCTATACTTTTTCTGCTGAGAAGTCACGGCCAAAATCGGTTAAGATCAATGGAAGTGGTAAAATATTTTCTCTCTAATAAATTCCTCCTCCCCCTGCCACCACTTAACACCGTTTGGGGATCGTTCACAAGGAACAGTTGAGAAGAGAACACCGGTTTGGCTTCGTAGTTCTTTCATGTGAAGTTATTTAAAATCACTAAACTAAGCTGCAGTGCTCTGTGGCGTAGTGGTTAGTGTGCTGGACAATTCACATTATATTTTCACGTTCGCGCCGACCTACCGTAGTCGTTATTTTTATTGTTATTTTTTTCCTAAACAACTGGAATGGACTTTTCTTGGTGGCCGAACTGTTAACGTTGCAGATGTTTTTTTTTGTTGTTGTTTTTTTTCACACTTTATTTTCCTACTTTTACTCATGACTCCGGGTTTGATCCTTCCTACTTACCTACCATAACATTTTTTAAAACTCCCCCCCCCCGGTCCCGGAAACAAACACTCGGGCAACGCCGGGTACCCCCGCTAGTATATATATATATATATATATATATATATATATATATATATATATATATATAGTGTGTGTGTGTGTGTGTGTGTGTGTGTGTGTGTGTGTTCCATACTTAATTTTAAACTATAATTATTATTTTTTTAAATTTCGCAAATTTATAGAGTGATATAAAAAGTTGCAATTGTTTGATTATTTGAAATTCAGGTGCTTATAATATTTTTCCATATTCTTATAGCTTTTCCTAAATCCTGTTTAGACGAAAAAATATTGTTCAAAAACCTTTAAAAAAATATTTTAACGTTTTAGCGATCGAGACAAAACAATGACGGTGAATAGAATGGTTTTGGAAAATGTAAAATTTAAAATTCTATTAAAAATAGTAGAAAAAGTTTTATATTATTCTGCTTTTAATATGATAAAATTCAGGCTTTTATCTTTCTGGGGGGGGGGGCTGAAGAATAATGGATTAAAAAAAAAGCACTTGTTTTTTTCTTTCACTTTTTGGCCGTGCCTATAATACCTTTACGATGATATTCATTTTCTTTTCTACAATCGATTACTTAACTCTATTATTATATCATAGAGTTTGGATTACCTTCGAGACACCACACTTACTTCACATGGCCCGAATATGGTAAAAATCATACCAGTCAAGGATACATCCTCGACAGTCTGACACAGTCTTGGTCATTTTTAAGTCGGGAATGGTCTTTCATCTGTCGGGCTGAGGTGTGGTTCTAAGGGATCAACCCTCCCAAGCTAATACTTACCTTTTTGAATGAATTAAGTTTACTGTCTGAGACTTCCTTACCAAGGAATGCTGACGGGGCTGTCTAGAAAGCGTTTAAAAGACCAGATTGCCTCCGTTTTAAGGGGCGCTGGCTGGACATTCTCCACCTTCCAGACCTTGTGTCACATCTTTCTGCGACGAGAAAGAAGTATATACCTACTCGACTTCAGTCTCTGTACAAGACTTAGGACAGTCTTACATGAGAATACTTCATCCCATGAGTAACCCTTAGTCAAGTATAGAAGCTCACAACTTTAAATAAAATAATATCCAAATCATTAGTAAAAAACAAAATAAAAAAAAGAGCAATGTGCAACAGATCATATATTATTGGTTGATTGTTTTGTTTTACGGCATATCAACCCTTTACAGGTTATTTAATGCCGAATCTGGTGATTTTGAAGATTTTTTTTTTTATTAGAGTATTTAAAAAACATTTTTTTTTTTAATCGGTTTCTATTAAACACATAGTTGGGGCCCTAACAGGTACTATCACTCCGGGTCAAAGTGGACCGGGAAGCAATGGCAATTAAGGGGTGGCTCCACACTCCCCCAAAGCCCGCAAGCTGGGGCCTTACCATCGGATATAGTTTAAGGTACTATCCAGGACTTTAACAGGCCATATAAAAGGACAATTAAATGATGTGATCGTCTTCTTGAACGTACTCTCGAACGTTATTCACTCCTCTAACGTGATCGTCCTTTCTAACGTGTTCTTTATTATTTTCATAGTCTTTCTTTACTGGTGACGTCATTTCGCATGCGATTGCATACGTGCGTCCGCACTCCGTTACAGAAGAAGCCGCAGACACATTATAGCTTTTATTTTGTTGAATTCTGTGAAATGAGGTTTTTTCTATCACAATTCATATTTGATCATAGCTCGAAGGCCGGCTATATTGAGATCAATAATAACTTAAGGCAAAACAGGTATTACACTTTGATCAGTCAATGTTTGTCTGTTCATGTACGTATATTTGTCTCAATGTGTCTGGCATATAAGTGCTATGGTTAGTGTCTGATGACCCGGCAGTATCACTGAGTTAGATTTGCGGAACACTTGCTTCATTATAGACTACCCGCATCCGTCTAGTCACTTGAAAGTTGGAGTGCTCAATGTCAGTTATAGAGCGAATGCAAATTATAGTTTGTAGATTTTAAGATTGTTACACACGATCTTTTTTAAGTTACTTTTTTTTTCATCAGAAACAATGCATATTACCAGTGAAGCGGCTACTGTTATATGGGCTCTATTAATAGGAGAAAACCTGGATGGGGCGTTGTGCAACAAAATGTTTGTTCACATTACATTTGAATTTATGTATGTTGGTACGATTGGAGAAACGGGTCAAAAAGAGAATTCTAAAATCAAGCGTTCCGAGGAAAGAAGCTATTACAGAAAGTCATCTTCCGTTATTTAGAGATCTCTACAAAGAACGGGCGTGATTTTGCTACGAATGGGTTCAGAGCATTAATGAAAATGCTGCCATTCATATTGTGCCTTGTAACCAAAAGACTAGTATGGAGTCCTTTAAATATACATATACGTCTAACATGTTCAGCTATTTTATTAGATTTCCAAAGCCAGACACAAATAGCACTTAAACTGACAATTTAGATTTTACTTCTTACAATGCGATTTTCATGCATTATTTTTGTATCATGTTAGTATCAATATGATAACGTACTTAGCTACAATATTTTATTACTTAGTCTAAATGCAAATAAACAATAATAGTTAGTTCTTTTCACTTGCAAGAACTTAGACACCAGGGTCGGAAAGATGGATTGAGAAGTCAGTGTCACAGAGGAGGGGAACTCTGACCGGCAAAAAAGTGCCTGGGCAGCTCCGTCGGCATTCGCCGGTAAGGGCGCCTCGGACGATTAGCAATAAACTAACCCCTACTCAAACAGGGTAAATCCCCTTGAGTTGTAAATATACAAAGACGATAATAAATTTAAAACTGAGGAATATAATATTAGTTATCCACCTTAAAGTAAAAAAAAAAAAAAAAAATGCGCGGAGAAATATTAAAAACAAAAATATCTTAACTGCATTCCGGTAAACGTCGGGTAGATAATGCTGGCTATTTCTCCCTTCAATGAAACGCACATGTTTCTGTGTAACTTACTTGCCATAAGTATAACGCCTTACTTATGAGATAAACACTAAAATTATAGCTATACATTCTACTTTATATTTTATAATGCTATGTGTACGATTATATATATATATATATATATATATATATATATATATATATATATATATATATATATATATATATATATATACTTATGATATATGTATGTGCGTGTGCATTTAGACGCGTGTATTTGTGTGTATCTGTGTGTCTCTCTGCCCTACATACAAAAGTGTGGACTCGTATTCACTGTATTCCTGTCCTAATTTGTTTACTTCTTTCGAGAGGTAGGAGGGAAAAAGAGAGGGGGGGGGGGTTCAAACATGTGAACAGGCTGTTTTCTTCTCTTCTTTTCCTTCTTCCCCACGAAAGCCCGGGACGGCGAATTACGCACACTTGGCGGTTAAACGTTAACGGATTTTCCTCGCTCGCGCTCTCGCCGGCCTCAACCGTGGCCTCATTCGAGCGATGACGTCATTAGCGGGTCAATCTTTCTAATAATAATAATAATAATAATAATAATAATAATAATAATAATAATAATAATAATAATAATAAAGAAAAACTCTCTCCCATCACTTTACTCCTTGTCACACCCTTCATCATCATTCCTTTTAGCCTTTTAGTTTTCTTTCTCTAGACAAACTCTTTTTATTCTCTATTCCTCTTTTCTCTGCCTATTTGTCTAGATATCAGGCTTTTCTCTCGCTTTCTTTTTTTTTTTTTCATCTTCTTTATTTCCTTCTCTATATCTCTGCTTTACTTTCTTTCTCTCGTTTCCCCCCTCTCTCACTTTCGTTCTCTTTTTCTCTTTCTGCTTTCTTTTTATCCTTTCTGACAGTCTCTCCATCTCTGTTTCTCTTTACCACACTCTTTCTTTCTTTCTTCGTCTGTCTGTCTGTCTGCCTGTCTGTCTGTCTGTCTCTGTCTCTCTCTCTCTCACACACACACACACACACACACACACACACACACACACACACACACACACACACACACACACACACTTCTTTTATTTACTTTCATTCCAGACATAAGTTTGGTTTTTAATGAGGGAAACATTTAGCTTCAGTGCTTCACCAAACTAAAATTACCTCAGTCTAAAAAGATTTAATTTACACTGTCCGAAGACAAAACAGATGAAATGTAATGTTAGAACATATACTATACATTGATCTTCGGCCTTTATCTCTCGCTGTCTGTCTCTATGGGGGCATTTTAATGTGGGGGATAAACATGGATATCCAATAACTCTAGATTGTATTAAAAATTTTTTTTAAATACCTTAGAACTTTCTTATCTGCTCTGATCGATGTCAAAACAGATTCTACACTTCAATTCTAGCCTTTAAGCCAAGTTTGAGTCATATGTAACTTAATTTCATATACTGTACGGTCTCTCACTATCTATCTATCTATCTATCTATCTATCTATCTATCTATCTTTCTCTCTATTTATTACTGTTTAAAAGATACTAAATAATAATAGGTCCATTGTAGACAATAAGGAATATCACAACAGTATTACTACAGTTTAATTTATAGCTGAAGAAAGAGATAGATAGATAGATAGATAGACAGAAAAAGAGAGACAGCAAAAAAAAACAGTGTGTGTGTGTGTGTGTGTGTGTGTGTGTGTGCGCGCGCGCGTGAGAGAGAAAGAGAGAGAGAGAGTTATAGATCCAGTGAGAGAGAAGGGGGGAGAGAGAGACAGAGTAGCTATCAAGCTATCAAAAATTAACACAGAAAGTAAGGGATATAGAGTGTGTATTAATGCCAAATCAGTGGGCATAAACAGTAAAGAGTCAGGTAGTATTAAACGACAGGAAGGCGAACTATTGCAGTTGCACTTAGGTTAATTCACTGAGAAAGCTCAACTATGTTTCTTAAAGAGTTTTTTATAACGATAATATTTTTCAAATAAATATTAATTATTTTTTATGCATACAGAGACTAGTGTTTCATACTTACACAATCATCGTATAAGAAGTGACAACTACTGTAAATCTGAAGATTTGAACTATATATATATATATATATATATATATATATATATATATATATATATATATATATATATATATATATATATCCGATTTATATAATCATGCCCATATTCCTGTACGCGTGTGTACATGTATATTTATATATATTGTGCGGCATAATCGCGTTGACACACCGGTTCTTGTCAGATCACCGAAGTTAAGCAACGGCGAGCCTGGTTAGTACCAGATGGGTGACCACTTGGGAATTCTAGGCGATGCATGTGCTCTCCGCTTATCTCGGCATTTGTTTCTAGTCGTCTTGTGCTTCACTTGCCACTGGTGGTTAACAATGTCGACTCAGAAGAGGTGTGGTTGGAGATTGCGCACCTCCTGCCAATAAGATTTCACGCGCAGGCCCCCCTACGTGGGTAACCATAGTCTGTTAAAGACTAAGGGAGCCCTTATATATATATATATATATATATATATATATATATATATATATATATATATATATATATATATATATATATATATATTATCGATAAGTTTCCTAGATGTAAATTCAATGAAACTCGTGTGATTATTAAAGAGTGTTCAATTCAGGACAGAGCTGGTATATTGTCTGTTTATTATTCAAACAGTATTGATTACATTTGTGCATACATGTTTCAATTCAGGGACAACACTTCACCAGACCAAAAAGGGATCGAAATTTAAACTGGTGTCAAGATTACATTGGCTTTTATAAGATACTAGCATCAGTACTCGGCGTTGTCCGGGTCGACATAAAATTCCGTTTGGAACTCACGTGTTATACATAGAATATTAATCATTTTTATCGTGGACAACGTGGACACCCCCACAAAAATTTAAAAAATCAAAATACGGATAAAAACATGTAAATGTAATCACCCCCAAAAAGAAGTACGTGAGACCCTCTCCACCAGATATTGCGGCAGAAGGCATACAAATAGAAGAAGCTATTCACTGGATATTGAGCACTTTCTTTTGCTCGTGCGCTGGACCCCCCCCTAAAAATTTAAATAAATAATAAATGAATCAAAACAACTTTTGTTTCAATAAAAACAGCAACGAGTGCCGGAGCGACCGAAAAAAATTTGTCGTGTAAGTAGACTCCAACCTGAAACGCGAGTAAAGGGAAAAGCGAATTTGCAAACGACTTTGCCCACTGTGGAAATAATAACGTTTATAAACATTAACGCGTTTGTTTAAGAAAAAAATGGAATTCTTTTTATTGGCTTGTTTTTGTTTTTTTAAGGAAAGACATTTTTTTTCCACTGGCTTTTTTTTTTTTTTTTTTTTTTTCGTAAATAAAGAAAAATTTCGACTTGTTTCTTTTTTAGGGGCGGAGTGGTCAATGCCTGGAGCGCTCAAATATTCTGTATAGTCGTTTCAAGAATAATACAAACAAACAAATGAAATCCTTTTTTTAAAGAAACATACTATATATAGAAATAAATGAAATATTAAAGTAGTGGACCTTTGTATATATTAATCAAATTGTGAACAAACAAACAAACAGGAATATGAATTTATATGTATAGATTTGGATGCGATTTACATTCCGAGGAAAGTAGGGGTGTATACTTTGTGAATGTGAACAGTAGGGTTTTTTGGAGTTGTGGTGAAGGTTAAGTGGAATGCTGTTTGTCGTGTTTCAGCTTTATTGGTCGGGAGGTGTTAGGTGATTCTTTAGTTTTATTGGCAGCGAGATATCTACTGGAGCGGTATAATCGTCCAATGATTTTTCGAGTGATATTGGCAACACATTTGATGCAATGTGTTCCATTTCAGACTAGGAGTAAAGGCCAGTCCCAGAAATTTGTCAATACATGGAATTTCCCAAGACGAGAGCAATTCAATTCAATTAGGGGTCAGAAGGATTATGATGAAAAGAGAGAAGCTTGGTTTCAGATGTATTAGAATTAACCAGACACCTTTTCCCTATTGCACCACGTGCTCAAGATCAGAAAAGAGAGAGTTAGAAAGATCTTAGTCATTGCTGGCCTTTGAAGTATTGCAATAGATTTTAGTGTCGTCTCCATTAATGCCGATGTATGTGACCTAAGATGAAGACTAGAGTTCAGTCCAGAAATCAAATGTTAGCCTCACGTATGGCCCCTTGATTTCTGACAACTTCGACTGAAGTAAAATGAAATATAGGCTTCCGTTAGTCTTGACAGACTATGGATACCCACGGTAAGGGTGCCTGCGCGTGAAATTTTTGTGGCAAGAGTTTCGCAATCTACAACCACACCTCTCCTGAGTCGACATTGTTTAATACCAGTAGCAAGTTGAGCTTCAGAACGACTGGAAACAATGCCGAGATAAGCAGAAAGCACATCCAGCGCCTAGAATTCCCACATGGTCACCAATCTGGTACTAGCCAGGCTCAACGTTGCTTAACACACACACACACACACACACACACACACACACACACACACACACACACACACACACACACATATATATATATACTTCATTTAATCACATAAATTAATATACGAAAATATAATTTTATTCGTAAATTTTCAGTATTTACTTCAACAGTGCTCAATACATAGGTAGAACTAGGTAATAATTTATGAAAATACATATGCCAATAACGCTGCACAGAATATTATGCGTTTCATTCTCGTGAGAATTCGTCAGGCTTAAAGATATATACATATATTAATAAGCGTTTAAGAAACGATCGCAATCACTTGTTAAATAAAAATAACAGTTGTCCAACACACACACACACACATACACACTTTCACAAAAAACACTCGTCTAGCTGAAACCACTGTTAATAATTTTCCCACTCTCTATCTGTTTCTAAACTAAAATGTAGATTCCATGAACAAAACTTCTTTTTTCGAACTGCACGCCTGTGGAACTCTCTTCCGTTTGTCTGTTTTCCAGCTAACTACAATTTGGTAGTCTTCAAGATCAACGTAAACAAATTCTTGATGACCCGCCCCCTTAAGTAATTCAATTCACCAAATTTCAACTACTAGCGATTACTACGATATTATCCCATTGACTACTGTACAGACAATAACCCTTATCCTTGAGTGGCCCCCGGGCCTTGACAAGTGGTGACTCCTATGTTTACAAAAAATAAATAAATAAATACACACGCGTGCGCGCGCACGCGCACACACACACACACACACACACACACACACACACACAGATATAATCGTTTTAGAAATTATCGTACGCCAATTATTAGCTTTTGAATTCTTGAAACTGATAAAAATAATGTTCTCATTATATTTATCTCAACTTTACACACAAACACTCACACACACACACACATACATATGTATGTGTGTGTGTGTGTTTGTGCGTGTATATATATATATATATATATATATATATATATATATATATATATATATATATAAACAAACATATTTTCATTAATCATATTGGGGGCGAGTAGTGGTTGTTTGTTTCGTAATATAAGCCAGCACATTGTGACACGGTGACCTTTTTTTTCCTGTTTGCAGTTTACTACGTTTAATCAGGTGCGTCTTAATTGTACATAAAATCTATGCCTCGTCACATTTCGTAGCTTAGATCTCTTTTACTTACGTTATTACTCATCGAGTTTTAAATAGTGCACACATCCTCTCAATAAGGCCAATTGTTTGACTTCTTGCTCTAGAGACATGTACAGACTTGTTACTCCTGCTTTTATGCGGCTCATGAGTGCACGCATGGCCACATGAGATCCGCGAAGTGTTCGGCTTAATAGTAAAAGAAACACACACACACACACACACACACACACACACACACACACACACACACACACACGCGCACACGCACACGCAGCAAATCTCTATTTATATAAAACTAGTAGAATACTCGTCTCATGATGGGTAAACTTAATTCACTGAACAAAACAGTTTTGTACAAGTTTTACAAAAATTAAAATCAAGATGTAATGCTAATCACTCTTATGTCTAGAATTCTTATTTAAATACATTATTTTTTACTCTAGAAAATTCCAAAATCTTAATATTTATATATATATACATATATATATATATATATATATATATATATATATATATATATATATATATATATATAATGTTAAGACTTTTGTTCCTTTGAAGCGCTGGTTGAGGTTGAATAAAATGAATACGTATTATATACGTTTGAAGCCAAAACAACGCATTATTACAAAATAAACAGACATTTATTTTGTTTGAAATTAATATTAAAATTCATAAATATATTTCGAAAGAAACCTTCATCTTCAGTATGACTTTCTTTTTTTTTTTTTTTTAGTTGCGATGTTTTTGGTGGGGCAGAGAATAAGGAAGTATATAAGTCCGTTTGTTGTTTATACGGTAGTTTTTAAATCTCGGAACGGTGCGTTTGGTCACGCGAATTCACGTTAAGTGTTTTGTTCCTTAGAAGCGCTGGTTGAGTTTGAATAAAATGAATGCGTATTATATACGTTTGAAGCCAAAACAACGCATTATTACAAAATAGACATTTATTTTGTTTGAAATTTATATTGAAATTCATAAATATATATTAAAAAAAAAAAAAACTACCGTATAAACAGCAAACGGACTTATACTTGCTTATTCTCTGCCTCAGCAACAGCATGGCAAAAAAAAAAGAAGAAAGTCATACTGAAGATGAAGGTTTCCTTTAAAATATATTTATGAATTTCAATATAAATTTCAAACAAAATAAATGTCCGTATTAACTGTGTCAATCGCTTTATTGCAGATTAGTAAAATATAAATATTTCCCGAAATATACGCCACAAGAAAAATGAACATTGTACCATCAAAGGGTTGCTGTAAGTTTATTTATTTCCCAAAATTTTATTCAAATTCATGTTATATTCACGAAGTTGTGACATTTTATTTATTATCAAAGAAATTTTGCTGCCTATGGCTTTATTGCAGATCTCAAAAAATCAGGCGAATAAAGGGATTCGAAAAGCAAAGGATAGTTACTGGACTCGCAAAAATTTAGCCACGGAGGTGGAATGGGATCTACAAACATTAGCTGCATTCTGGAACAACACGAACACCAAATCCAGAAAAATAAGGGCATCAGAAGAAACCTTATAGACCATTATATTCGGAAAATTCGTAGGGAAGTCGACCGAAACACAAACAACACCAGTGCTTTCGTTTTTGCAAAAGCTGGAATCGCTTCAAGATCCAGACATGCCCGATACAATGTGTTTAATAAGATTGTAAGGACCATCAAACCTCTTCCAATGCTTCCATTGAGCAAACAACATAGGCAAAAACGAATGGCTTGGACACAGAATTGATTTCCAACATGTCCTATTTAGGGATGAGGCCCATGCTACTCTTGACGGTACGGATAGATGGACCAAAGTTTGAAACCCGAACGGAACTCCGACCCGTTACAGAGTTCATCGTCAACAAGGAGGTGGAGGCATCATGTTTTGGCTGGGAATCATTAGGTATAAGTTGGTTGGACCATTCCGAGCGCCAGACGGTGTAAAGCTTACCAGCAATGCGTGCACAGGCTTTTTCGATAATCATTTGTCGACATGGCTAGATGACCTACCATTGTCACGTCGCTTTCAGATGATTTTTACACATGACAATGTACCATTCCATTCTGCTTGGGGCGACTGCATCCCTCCATGAATCTATGGAATTCATTGGGGAAACTCTCATGGCCTTGACCACCATGTTGTTCAGGCCTTAACCCAATTGAATATCTCTGGTCAATATTAAAAAGAGGAGTTTATGAGGGAGAAGAGCAATTTTACTTCAAAGGATGCCTTGTGGACGAACATAGTTGATGTTGCTAGAGTCATAACTCCTTTTAAGATCAAAGAGTTGACTTCCTCGGAAGACGAAATGTTGTTTTAAATTATTTTTATAAAAATGGTGGATATGTCGATAAACAATTAATTTATATGAGGCCCATACCTAAGATATGTTTTTGTTTATTATTCTTTGACAGAAAAATATAATAAAAAGTAAAATTCACAAGATAAAACATTGTATTTTTGCCCTAAAACAACATTTTAAGAGACCTGCAATAAAGCGATGGACAGTGGAAATTCTTCGATTCTTCAGAGAGGATAGAAACCGAAATCCTATAGGATAAGGAATTATAATATTTCAACTGTATTCTTTGTCTTACGTAGAATAATAAAAATCTTTTCATTGGAATTTTACCCATTTCACGTCATAATTTTTTTAATTTATTGAATGACTATAGATATATACTAGCATGGGTGCGCGGCGTTGCCCGGGTGTTTGGAGGTGTATGCTGTGCAAAAAAAAAAACAAAAAAAAAACGGTCCATTTTTTTTTAAATTTGACCCCTATTATGATTCCTTAACATTTATTGTTTGGGGCTCAAGTTATTAAGTTTGATCCATTATCAAGGAACATATATCTTCACATTACCCTGTATATCAAATTTCGAGTCTGTAGACTAAAAATTGACAAAGTTATTGCGTAGGGAAATGTACACAGACACACAGACAGACACTCAGACACTCAGACACGTTCACTTATATATATATATATATATATATATATATATATATATATATATATATATATATATATATATATAAGCGTATAAATTGGTTTCCTCGATGTAAATCCAATGAAACCCGCGTGATTATTAAAGAGTGCTCAATGGAGAACAGAGCAGGTCTAATTACTTCGGACACTTAGAGTTAAAAATACAACTCCCACGATACCAGCATTATTTAAATCATATCAATAAGGCTGCTGTATATTTGTTCGCCGATTGTTAATTTGATCATGAAGACGTATATTATATTGAAATAAATAATAAACAAACACATAAATAAACAAAAAGTAAATGAATTAATAAAAAAAAATATGCGTGGAATCTATCTATATATCTATGAAAGTGAAAGTGTGTGTGTGTGAACATTTCCCTACGCAATAACTCCGTTAATTTTTAGTCTACAGACTCGAAATTTGATATACAGGGTACTGAGATTTGGGAAAATCGATGTGATCGGCTTTTGGCTAGAAAGTTGGCGAATAACGGCTCAAAGTTCAACGATTTGACCTTTAAGAACTCTACCAAACTCCTCCGAGAATTTTGGATCTACACACTTGAAATTTTAGATATAGGTTCCTTGGACATGAATCTAACTTAATAACTGCACTTGATCCCAACACAATAAATTTTAAGGGATCATAATAGGGGTCAAAGTTTAAAAAATTGATCGTTTTTTTTTTTTTTTTTTTTTTTGCTAAGCATACACCCTCAAACATCCGGGCAATGCCGGGCTGAAATGCAAGTATATCTATCTATATATCTATAAAAGTGAACGTGTCTGTCTGTCTGTCTGTCTGTCTGTCTGTGTGTCTGTGTGTCTGTCTGTCTGTGTACATTTCCCTACGCAATAACTCTGTCAATTTTTAGTCTATAGACTCGAAATTTGAAATACCGGGTACTGAGATTTGGGAAAATCGATGTGACGGGTGTCAGCCAGAAATTTGGCTGTTAAGGGGTCAAATTTCAACGATTTGATCTTTAAGAACTCTACCAAACTCCTCCGACAATTTTTGGTCTAGACACTTGAAATTTTAGATATAGGTTCCTTGAACCTGGATCTAACTTAATAAAGTGATTTTAGCCCGAAACTATAAATTTTAAGGGGTCATAATAGGGGTCAAAGTTTTAAAAAATTAACCATTGTTTTGTTTTTTTGCTTTTTTTGCACAGCATACACCTCCAAACACCCGAGCAACGCCGGGCACCCCTGCTAGTATATATATAAAAGTGAAAGTGTCTGTGTGTGTGTCTGTGTGTGTGTGTCTGTGTGTGTATGTGTGTGTGTGTACATTTCCCTACGCAATAATTCTTTAATTTTAAGTGTACAGACTCGAAATTTGATATACAGGATACTGAGATTTGGGAAAATTGACGTGATTTGTATTCGGACAGAAATTTGGCGATTTAAGGGTTAAAGTTCAACGATTTGACCTTTGAGAACTCTACCAAACTCCTCCTGCATTTTTAGGTCTAAACACGTGAAATTTTCGATATGGATTCTTTGGACATGGATCTAAGTTAATAATCTATGTTGAGCCCTAAACAATAAATTTTAAAGGGTCATAATAGGGGTCAAAGTTAAAAAATTGACCGTTTTGTTTTGTTTTGCTCAGCATACACCTCAAACTACCCAGGCAACGTCGGGCACTCATGCTAGTAAAATAAATAAATAGAGCTTATCAATAATATAAATAAGGAAAGAATATGCCGCCCGAATAGAAAAACAAGCCAGGAAGTTTAAAAATAGAGACGCAGTGCTGAAAATGGTATAATATTCCTTCAGATCAAAACGAACACGGAGACAACCATCTTGTTTAAAATGAACCCAGATGTGATAGGCTAACCAGGTTGCATTGTACTTCCCTCTTTATCTCTATCCCTCTCACCCAATTTCACTTTATTTACCGTACCCCCTCCAACAACCTCTACTGTCCACATTCATAAACTATACACCACTTTTCTTTCAAAGTATAATTCACACCCGGATATTTTTTTTTTTTTTTTACATACAAAACGAATTGAACTGTGATTCTCGTTTCAATAAGTTTTCTTCTTTGGTCTGACGAAGTGGGTCTCTTTAAATAGGGACTCCATCGAAACATGTAGGCACATATGTAACTAATCATTGTAGTATATTAAGCTAATTAACTAAGTAACTAGTATATATATATATATATATATATATATATATATATATATATATATATATATATATATACATACACACACACACACACATATATATAAAAGTGAAAGTCTGTGTATCTGTGTGTCTGTGTACATTTCCATACGCAATAACTCTGTCAATTTTTAGTCTACAGACTCGAAATTTGATATACAGGGTACTGAGATTAAGACAAATCGATGTTATCGGTTTTTGACTAGAAAATTGGCGATTATGGGGTCAAAGTTCAACAATTTGACCTTTGAGAACTCTACCACACTCCTCCGACAATTTTGGGTCTACGCTCTGGAAATTTTAGATATAGGTTCCTCGGACATGGATCTTACTAAATAGCTTGAGTTAAGCCCAAAATAATACATTTAAAGGGGTCATAATAGGGGTAAAAGTTAAGAAAAATTGACCTCTGCGGTCTCTTCCAAATTACTCAGACAATTTCTGGTCTAAATATTTGAAATTTTGCATAAAGGGTATTCAGAGATAGGGCACGCTTTTTCATCAGTTTGGGTCGAATATTTTTAGTTACCAATATATAAATGTATGTATGTATGTATGTTTGCATGTCTGCCTTAAACTTTCAATAGAGGCGGCGGATTTTACCAAGATCAGTACCGTTTTAAAGTTCGATCTTTCCTACGACAAATATCGAAAAATTGGCTAAAAACATTAATATCTTCCCCTTCAACTAGGCACTTTTCCACGGGGGGGGGTCACTTTTTTCGCCGATATTTTTGAAAGTCATCCTCTTCTTTAGATTGTCTAGCCTTAATTTTAAAAAATGTCGCTTCCGGTTTAGCGGTGGTCGTAACAGCATAAACGTTAGGTTTTACCCCGTTCTTTTCCTCCTTTGCGGTACGGGTTCGAGCCTGCCTTCCTACTACTACTTCCTTTTTTTTCTTTTTTGATCAACATACACCTCCAAACACCCGGGTAACGCCGGGCTGAAATACTAGTATGTATATATATATATATATATATATATATATATATATATATATATATATATATATATATGTATGTATGTATGTATGTATGTGTGTGTTGTGTGTGTGCTAGAGAGAAAGAGAGAGAGAGTGTGTGCTAGAGAGAAAGAGAAAGAAAATATGTTTCTTTAGTTATATTTCAACTTTTTATTTATATCAATCCTTAAATTCATGAAGCTTAATGTAATTACAGAGCGTATAACAAATAAATGGCAAAAGTCTATATTCTAAATTTCAAGATATTGACCATCTTACCATTTAATCCTTCAAGAATTGTGCATATTTGAAGGAATAAATGGTAAGATGGTCAACATTGTGAAATTTAGAATATAGACGTTTGTTATTTATTTACAATATATATATATATATATATATATATATATATATATATATATATATATATATATATATATACATATATCGATTCGGCTACGAATCATCTTTAGGTGTTGAGGAAGAAACAGTTTGAAGGAGTGAAAATATAAATTAAAACGTGAAAAGTAAAATATACATAGTTTATGATAAGTAAAAATATATAAAATTGATGAAAAGTCGATTAAAAATTTTAGTATAAAATTCAGCAAGTTCGTGGGCACTATTGGCAAAATTCGTTCATTATCAATAATGCCCAGGAACTTGCTGATTTTAATACTCGAATTTTTAATTTTACGATTCATCTTTTCCATTTGGCGGGCCAATGTTCTGTTTGAGCGTAAAAAGAAATTCGCCATAGACGCGAACGTTTTCGACTACTGTGGGTTGTCTTCAGGCAAGTGATGAATTAAGAAAAATTAACTGTGTTTAGTGAATTTATAGAAAATGTCGATCAAAATCGTTTTAAAGCACTTAAGCGTACTCTCTCCGTAATATTGAGCCTGACTTATGGTCGGTTTATGAGAATAAGTACGGATTCTATAATTGGGAGGCGCAGATTACAATATGAGATGGCTAGAATGACGGTATTTTTTATTAATATATTTTTAATTTCATTTTATTTGGGGTGCCATGTGCTACTAGATATTCGTAGATGGAGCTGTTAGAGGAACACAGGTGACATTTAACCTGGCGAGAAATACTAGCCCTAGTCATACTGATGCATAACCTGTTTTTGGAGACATATTTCCCTAAAGCACGCTTGAAAATATACACGGCGTTTTTTTTTGTTTTTTTTTTTAATTCTAATTTAAAACAAATTGTCATTGGATGTCGGGTTATTGCGTATTAGTAAGTTAGTTGTTATAGGTTCTTTTTCTTTTGTATTTGACGATGAAAAAAGTTTAGAATTTTTTTTTTCTATAATGGAAATATGTTTGTATGCGATATTTTTTGCGTCGATAGAAACCGGTTGTTGTATTGGCGTGATTATAAACAAAAATGGACAAACGAAACAAGGTTTTATTTTATTTAACTTAGTATGTCCATTTATTTTTCAAGATAATCACAATACAAATCAGAACTTACTGTTTGATGTAACCGGGATGGTTGAGGCCTTAATATTTCGAGAATATCATCTCTTTTACGTTAAATAAAATAACAAAACAAATAAGACCTTCTTTTGTTTCTCTATTTTTGTTCATATGTCACACCAATACAACAGCCAGTTCCCTGCATTGCTATAGCCTTCTTTTACACTTCCATATCTATTCACCACAATGGTTCAAGTAAACTACCTTTCTCGATTATATATATATATATATATATATATATATATATATATATATATATATATATATATATATATATATATATATCGTGGAATCTACAATAAGAAATAAAATTTCTAATTTCAACAAAATTAAACAGGCATCTGTTGACAAATGCCCTATCTATCTACGCCTACCTTTGCTAGGTAATATCAGTGAAAGATTTGCCGAGCAAATTTCTTCTGTCGTACAACAATGTTACTTTGCATCAAATACCTGTGTTGTTTTTACTTGTAAAACCATTTTATCTTCAATTTGTACAGACGTCCCTCCCCCACACACACACACACCATAAAAACTCCATTACTTATTTATTCAAATGTAGCTGCAGTGTGCGCTACGTCGGGAGAACGTCTCAAAGATTAGATAATAGAATAAAACAACATGTTCCATCAAAAATTCGAAATGGAAACTACCTACCTTCGGACGTTTTGAGCAATATCTATGGTTCATCTATAGGAGAGCACCTTATAAATAATCGTATTTGCGCATCGAATTTTAGTGCTGACTTTTTTCCATCCTTAGCAAGTCGCACTCCTCTTACCATCTGAAAATTCTAGAAACTATATATATTACGACTCAGACATTCTCTTTGCAAACAAAAAGAGAATCTCTTAGGGCTTAATCTAGTTTCTATTTAATAATTAGCCCCCCCCTTTTTGTTCCCCTGTTTTTTCATCTCCGATTCATTGTTTCCCCCTTTTTTTCTTTTTAAAACGTTATTAAGCTCGATTTTAACTCTGTTGAGCGAGCTTCGAAACCGGTGAGCTGACGTATTTATTTATATTTTATAATTTCACAATCTAAAATAAAGAATGTTTTCGAACAGGTTTAAATTTCGCCTTTACATTTTGCATAGCCATTATAAAATTTTGTACCCCACATATATATATATATATATATATATATATATATATATATATATACATATATATATATATATATATATATATATATATATATATATATATATATATATATATATATATATACTAGCACGGGTGCCCGGTGTTTCCCGGGTATTTGGAGGTTTATGTTAAGCAAAAAAAAAAAACAAAAAAAAAGCGGTCAATTTATTAAACTTTGACCTATAAACTTTAACATTTATTGTTTTGTGCTCAAATCAAGTTATTCAGTTAAATCCATGTGCAAGGTATCTATATCTAAAATTTCAAGTGTTTAGACCAAAAATTATCGGAGGAGTTTGGTAGAGTTCTAAAAGGCCAAATCGTCGAACTTTGACCCCTTAATCGCCAAATTTCTAGCTGAAAACAAATCACATTGATTTTTCCAAATCTAAGTACCCTGTATATCAAATTTTGAGTCTGTAGACTTAAAATTGACAGAGTTATTGAGTAGGGAAATTTATACACACAGACAGACACACAGATACACAGACACGTTCACTTTTATATATATGTTAGCATTTCAGCCCGGCACTGCCCGGGTATTTAGAGGTTTATGTTGAGCCCCCCCCCAAAAAAAAGTAGTCAATTTTTTTAACTTTGACCCCTATTATGACCCCTTAAAATTTACTGTTTTGGGCTTAAATCAAGTTATTAAGTTAGATCCATGTCCAAGGAACCTATATCTAAAATTTCAAGTGTTTAGACCAAAAATTGTCGGAGGAGTTTGGTAGAGTTTTCAAAAGTCAAATCGTTGAACTTTGAGCCATTAATCGCCAAATTTCTGGCCAAACTCCGGTCACATCGATTTTCCAAAACCTCAGTACCCTGTATATCAAATTTCGAGTCTGTAGACTAAAACTTGACAGAGTTATTGCGTATGGAAATGTACAAAGATACGCACATACACAGACAGGCACTTTCACTTTCATAGATATAGTATATATATATATATATATATATATATATATATATATATATATATATATATATGCGCGCGCGTGTGTGTGTGTGCTTGATTCACTCCAAAATTAATTAACCGATTATTATCTTTATTGTTAGACATAAGGAATACAAATGTGATCATATTTAGTTTAGTTTAGCGTTTGATCTGTCCAGCGGGGGTTGGGGAACTGACTGTGCATGTAAAGCTGAGTGTGATGAACGAAGTCGATATTATACTACAATAACACGTGAGAAACAGAAAACCGTCGATTCTTTATTTCTCCTGCAATACTTTTCGCATTTTCAAACCAATAAAGAACGGGGAATGACGCTACAGATAGACACTTTAATGTCCATCAATGGGATCCTTCAAATAGAATGAGACCTTTCCGCAGGTAAAAAAAAAAAAAAGAGAAGAAAAACGAAACCTGTGCCTATTTTAGTTTTATGCTCTTCATTAAATTATTATGCACTCGTCTTTTCGATAATCATTTTCCATTCTTACGAAGGAAACCACTTAGTAAAGATGGTCTGAACTGTTTCATTTCTTATCCTCGGGTGGCATTTGGCCTTCGCAGATGGAACGACGATTATCTTCCTATCAGATAACGTGGAAGCCCCCTTTCCCATGTTAAGAATGGCTTTCTTGTCCGTTTAACAATGTCTAAATTATCCAATAAAATGAATATCAGAAACCGGAACTCAAAAAGAGCAGACAATCTTAACTATTGCATGATTTATTTATTTATTTATTTTAATTATTAACACTTGCCCTGAAAAATATTATTTTAAACGATGATTATTATTGGCAGTAAATTATATAAATTGATGTAAAAAAGCACCGTGGAATTTCTATAGGGTTGTACTAGAAGATTATTATTATTATTATTATTATTATTATTATTATTATTATTATTATTATTATTATTATTATTTATTTTTTATTTATTTATTTTTTTTTTTTATATCTTTCCAAGCAAATTAGTGACAAGTCTTCCGGGTGCTTCAACACCCAAAGGTTTGTTTGCGTGTGGATATCTGCAACGTTTCTGTTTCCGCTTGTTAAAACTCAATGTGTCAGCAATAATCGGTCAACACGTTTAAGCCACGGCTTTTTCGCGCGCCGTTTTTAAAACGGTTTGTGTTGCGCGCTAGAAACAGGCCTTCTTTTTTACGGCCTTCCCCTCCCTCTTATTTCGGCCGATTAGTCAACAGAAAAAGAACAAGAGAAAACTGTTCACTGCCTCCCCTCTCCCCCCATTCGAACATAAAAATGAAACAAAACTTGAAAACTGACACAATTACAATGATAGTAACTGTCACTTTTCTAAATATTACTAAACACAATTACTCTCTGTAATAATTCAATTAATATTAGTCAATCTCAGGAAATCATCCACGCGCACGAGCGTTATACCATGTTTGTATATATGTATGTTTTTTTTTTTTTTACACAGTGGTCACCACTTATCAAGGCCCGAAAGCCACTCAGGGATAAGGGTTATTGCAAGTACGTACATTACATTAGTGTGGAGATTTGATGAAGTGTTTACTTAAGGGGGCGGTTCATTAGGAATTTGTTAACGTTGGACTTGAACACATCCAAGCTGTAGTCAGGTGGGAAGCAGGCAGACGGAACAGAGTTCCACATGCGTGCAGTTCTAAGAAAGGAGCTTTGTTCATGGACTCCGCGTTTTGATTTAGGCACAGATAAAAAGTGGGGGAAATTTTTCACAGTGGATTCGGCTAGACGGGTGTTTTTCGTGAAAGATTGGCGAGGGAGGACCAGAGATTGGAGTTCAGACGAGCACCTGCCATGGAAATAACGATAAAACAAGGATAGGCTCGCAACGTCTCTTCTGTGGGAGAGAGGTTGCAGTGCATCCCCACTAAGCCACGAAGTTTATTTTGTACTCTGTCAAGGCAGGATAGGCTGTGTTTAGCAGCTCCTTCCGAGATATGGCAGCAGTATTCCATCCTTGGACGTACTTGGCTTTTATATAGATAGAGAATTGCATCAGTAGTGAGATATCTTGTGGAGCGGTAGAAGGATCCCACCATCTTTCCAGCGATCTTGGCAACAGACTTAATGTACGTGTTCCATTTCAGATCAGGAGTAAAGGTCAAACTCAGAAGCTTGTCAAAACATGGGGCCTCTCTCAGACGAGAGCCATCCATCCCAATTGATGCCAAATGGGGATCAGAGCGTTGATGATGTAAGGACAGGAATTTGGTTTTAGATGCATTAAAGGTAACCAGCCACGTCTTCCCCCACTGAACCACGCGCTCGAGATCAGAGGAGAGAGAATCAGAGAGAACTTTGCCATTTACAGCCTTTGATGTGTTGCCGTAGATGGTCGTGTCATCAGCATAGATGTCAACGAATGATTTAAGTATGTGTTTAGGGAGGTCATTGATGTAGATCTGGAAGAGAGTTGGGCCCAGGATTGACCCCTGAGTGACCCCAGCATTAATACTGCAGGCCTCTGATTTTTGTCCATCGACCACTACTCTTATGAACCTTTTCGGAGATAAATGTGTGTATGTGCGCGTATGTGTGTGTATATATATATGTATGTGTGCATGTGTGTATATATAAATGTATGTGTGTATGTGTGTATATATAAATGTATGTATGTATGTAACCCCTTTTCCGGGTCAACGGCCAACTAGCACCGTGTGTATTTGTGTGTATGTATGTGTGTGCTGGGGTGGAGAGGGCTCCCGTAAGCCGTGGTGAAGGCAAACTTTTTAGGAGAAACAAATCTCTGATTTAAAAAAAATACCATAAAGCTGGAGACCAGTACCCGCATTAAGCTGGCCTGCAGTTTAACTTGTTGCTGATTATCTTGCTCTTGCTTGTTGCTGGATCTCAACATTTTGAACGGAGAGAGAGAGATATATAGAGAGAGACTTAGCTGTCGTACAATTTAAAACTCTGTAACATCATCTGTGTAGAGATACTCCCTCTATAAAAATGGGCCTGTGGCGATGGAAAAGTTGTGACGTGTGGAGACTTGAAATGCTGGAAGCATGTAATAATTGATCGCAGTGACAGTCTTCAGTGTCATGACTGCTTGAGTGTGTGAATTCACCGGTACGGCTAAAAAAAAGTCATTTTTAGGCTTATGGACTTTAAGTGTCTGAGGGAGTGGCGCTCGTCTGACAAGACGTTGCAATCATCATCATATATATATATATATATATATATATATATATATATATATATACACACATACATGCATACATACGTACATACATGGGGGACATATACGGCATAATCACGTTGACACACCGTTGTTGGTCAGATCACCAAAGTTAAGCAACATTGTGGCTGGGTAGTACCAGATGAGTGACTATTTTGGAATCTAGGCTCTGTATGTGTTCTCTGCTTATCTTGGTATTTTCAGTTGTCCTGAACCTCCACATGCCATTTAACAACGTCAACTCAGAAGAGGTGCTGTTGGAGATTGCGCAACTTTTGCCACAAAAATTCCTCGCGCACGCACTCATACAGTGGGTATCCAAAGTCTGTCAAGACTAATACACACACACACACACACACGCACACACACACACACACACACACACACACACACACATATATATATATATATATATATATATATATATATATATATATATATATATATATATATATATATAGTATCAATAAAATAAGAAAATGACAATATAAAAATATATACTGATGCATAGAGATTTATTTATTTATTCAATTGGGGGTGCAGGATAAGTACGAACTCTTTTTACCATGGTATTTCGAAACCTAATGCCTATCATCAGAAGAGGAGAGAAGATGGGCGATAACATAAGAAGGATGTGACGTCTAGCGATAGTTACATTGGGAGCGAAACAATTATGCAGTGAGAGATAAAATATTGGGACTGTTTAGGGATTGGAGAACTAAGCTATATTCCTCCTATATCATTCCTAAACAGATGGATAGGTTTATGTAAGAAACTTTGCTCATGGAATTTTTGTTTAGCTTCAGGTAGGGATACAGAGGAATAGAAAGTATTGACTAATGGTTGTAGCAAGGCGAAATTGTGTTGTGACTGTTTTACAAGGAGGGCATAGATTAGAGCTGAGTCAAGCACCTGCTATAAAAATAACGATAGAGTATAGAGAGTCTCTTCTGGGAGAAAGCGGTAGCAGCGAGAAGAAAATATAATCACCCACTAGCTTTCGAAGTCGGTTTTGCACTTTGTCAAGACATGAAAGGTGCTCTGGGTAGCATCACCTAGATGTAACAACAGTACTTTACCTTAGGACGTTGTTTGCCATTATACGGGTAAACGATTGCATAAGCTGTGAAATAGCCTCTGGAGCAGTAAAATAATCCATACATATTTCCAGCGACCCTGGCAACGGAGTTCATATAAGTCTTGTATTTCAGGTGTCTTTAAATCTAGATCGCTGTTCTACCTATACGGAAGGATAACATAATAAGTTTCAATGTGTATTGTATTTGGGAATTAAATAATCTCAAACAGACTGCTTTCATCGCAGAAGAGACAAAAATAAATAAATAAATAAAAGAAAGAAAGAAAAAAACGAAAAAAAAAATAAAAACAAAAACCAAAAACCAAAACCAAAAAAAAAAAATAAATAAATAAATAAAATAACAATCGAAACCAAACCTGGGTTTTGATAGTCGTACAATTGTGTGACAATTCCTGCGGGAAAGCCAATAACATGAATCAGTATTGTATGATCTGTCAAGCGTTGAAAAGACCTACCTGTGACCGGCCGAATAAAATGCTGCCCTACTTCTGGTTCTGGCCTGTCATTCTCTGACAAATTTGAAGTGTCATCTGCGCTGAGACAACCAAAAGATATCAATTTCGACCTGTCATCTAGCAGAACTGTGGCTGTCAACGATGTGGATCGTGATAACGAGCAATAATCCTAAAATGTAACACTGAACCGTATAAAAGCAATACTTTTAACAATCTGCTGAGCTGGCTAAATTTCAACGTATCTTAGAATTTATATATATATATATATATATATATATATATATATATATATATATATATATATATATATATATATATATATATATATATATGATGAAAATAATGGAAATAGTATTCCGACAAAATAGAGAAAATAAAAAGGAACAAACCGTATTATATGTTCATCAACGTTTCGTCTTTATTTCGAGACTTCCTCTGGATGAATGAGATTAAGAAAGTTTCTTAATCTCATTCATCCAGAGGAAGTCTCGAAATAAAGACGAAACGTTGATGAACACATAATACGGTTTGTTCCTTTTTATTTTCTCTCTCTCTCTCTCTCTCTCTCTCTCTCTCTCTATATATATATATATATATATATATATATATATATATATATATATATATATATATATAATAAAATATGCATCTAGTGCGCTTGAAAGCTAAATCACAAGTAATATTAGGAAAATAAACAAATATTTTATTTGTTTGAAATTTATAACATAAATATATTCCAGAGCTACACTTCATCCGCAGTACGTTGGGGTTTTTTTTTTCCTGTTTTTTCTTTTTCTTCTTTTTTGCTATGTTGTAAATGGAGATTATATGTTAGGTTGGTGCAAAAAATAATGTCGTTTTTTGACGTATGTATCTAATAAATACGACATTATTTTTGCAGCAGCATAATATATATATATATATATATATATATATATATATATATATATATATATATATATATATATATATATATATATGTTGATTCTCATTTCGATCGATAAAAAACATATTTCAAAATGAACATACAACGAATAATCCGCAACCACAATATAAGTTTTTTTTCTCTTTTATTTCCTGTTTTCATTTGTTTTCTCTTTCGTAAAGGAAACAAAATGCGGATCAGGTTTATAGTGGAAATCATTAGTGAGTAGCTGTGCAGCAAGTTATTTTATTCACATTACATTTAAATTTTTGCACCTTGCTACATTAAAATATGGGAGCTGGGAGGGAACTTCAAAGACAAAATGTGCTGTTTGCATTGAAAGCTTTTTAAACTAAATATAGAGAACTGAGTTTGAAGCTTAGTTGCCAGCGCCGAACTAATTACGTTAGAGTCTTTCTTGTTCAGCTTTTCTGAGAAGAAAATACTAGTGAATGATACATCAGTTCAATACTCTATGTGACCTGATAGAAGTTCGAGTAAATAGCTGTGTGAGAAGTATACTAACTCGTTAGCGAGAAAGAGAGAGAGAGAGAGAGAGAGAGAGAGAAGAGAGAGTGAGAGATTAGTTTATTTGCAGCAGACTTGGCAGTATTTTCTATGTATTTGTTCCAATTTATATTGCTTGTGAATGTTAGGCTGGGGAGTTTGAACGTTGAACTCGAAGTTAATATCAGTGGTATCAACCATGACAATCAGTGGTTAGAAAGTTTTTTTTATAATAGTTAAAGGACAGGATAGCATTGGATGAGACCATCCATGTTTAATCCCATTCTACGACTTATTTTTTAAAGATTCAACCATTGGTTTGAATATGTAGGCGTTTGATTTTCTCGAAAATTGTCGATAGAGCGTGGTATCATTAGCACATATACCCATCTAAAACGCGATTGCATCAAATATGTGGCTTATGAAGATCTGGAATAATAAAGGTCAAAGTATCGACCTTTGAACGCGATCGCTTTAATCTGATGTTGTTTAGATGTACAGCCATCGAGACCTATATGACACGACGGATCTGATTATCTGTATGATAGTCGGCGTGTTTCTTCCCGTGCTAGTCCATACGTTACGCTTTGTAAGAAGAAAAGATACAATTTTTGGAGGCCAAACTGGTTCAAAAGAGGCGAAATTCGCAAAATTTGGCTTTATAATGGGCCAATCTGGCGATCCTGGACAATAATATGAGAGTGGCCTCCCTTTGATGCTACCTCGTTTTCGATTATCATTATTCTAATGAATATATTAGTCTAATATATGATCGTTGTTGGAATGGTGCAAAGAAGGAACTCGATGAAAGAAGTCGGCAAAATTTTACATCATTTTGAATTTTATTTTTTTAGACTTTTGCTCTGAAAATGCATACTTATCCTGGAAAATTATATATATATATATATATATATATATATATATATATAGTACTGCCAAAAAGAAAGTCCGTTCGTGTAATTTTTTCAAAAACTGCAAATTTAAGCTAAATTTAATGCAATTGTTTAAACAACCTATACCTCATTTGATTCGCCTTTTATTCCTCCATAATATATTTGACTTTTAATTGAAATATTCTAGTGTTCACGTAAATTTAAAAACATAACTTCAAACTGAGGAGGCAAAAAGAAAGTCCGCAGAAACAAACTCGCTTAAAACCAGCTTAAATTATCGCCCCTTAACCAGTTTAAAACATGCACCAACAGGCAACAAAGCATCTCTAATCGTAATTGTTGTTTTTCCAGGTTACACAACGTAACATTTAGTCCATATGCATCGACTTTCTCTTATAAATCGCCAGGAGCTCATTAATCTCCACTTTCTAGTTTATCTAATCGAAAAATCGGCTGCAGATTAAAATGTGATGAGAAAACGGTACGAAAGACTGTGCAAAAGCATCGAAACACCGGCAGTGTTCGTGATGCCCTTAAATCTGGTCGTACTAGAGTTACCTCTAACAGGGAGACAATCTATCAAGATCCACAGCCTATGAAACAGATTTGAAACGGCTCCCCAAACCCAACAACAGTGTAATCTTGTAAAAAAATGTGCTTTCTTTCTACTGTCAAGAATAAATCAAAGGAATTTAATTTGTCGAGGACATGTTGCAAGACGCAAGCCAATGATTTCTCTAAAGACCAGAAAGCCCCGTCTGGACTTCGTCAGATGTAATGAAGATAATGACTCTTCATATTGGTCACAAGTGATTTTTTAGCGACGAAAGCAAGTTCAATAGGCTAGGCAGTGATGGTAGGCAATACGTCCGTCGGAGGAAAGACGAAGAATTTAATACTAGGTGCTCCGTTTCAACGTTGCAAGGTGGTGGAGGTTCACTTTTGGTGTAGGGAATTATTAATACCAATAGTCCAGGGCCTATAGTTCACTTGCAAGGTCGAATTTATTCGACCAAGTACATATATGTTGACTGAGCATTTTCTACCCTACTTTAGTCGGAATTTGGATGATAGTCCCATCTTTATGAAGGATAATGCTCCCATTCACAGATCTGGCAATGTACAGAAGTTCCTGGAAGAGCATGATATTCCGTATTTGGATTGGCCTGCATTATATCAAGCAACAGCTACGCAATGATAAAATTTCAAATTTGGAAGAACTTTGGACAAAAATTAAAGAAAAGTGGGATGGCCTTTCCCCGGAGTATTGCTGCAGTCTAATTCCAAAAAATCTCCAAAGATTGCAGGCTGTCAAATTGCAGAAGGGCTATGCTACTAAATATTAACTCTTGTATTTGTGTTGCATTAATGCCCTTAAGTTACATTTGAATAACAATTTCCCATTGTGCCTCCTCAATTTGAAGTTATTTTTTTGAATTGACGTGAACACTAGAATATTTCAATTAAAAGTCAAATATGAACAGGTAAAATTATAAAAGAATAAAAGGCCAATCAAATGAGGTATAGTTTGTTTAAATAGTTACATTGAATTTACCTTAAATTTGCAGTTTTGGAAAAAAATGACATGTGCAGACATTCTTTTTGCTGTGTCTGTATGTGTGTGTGTGTATATATATATATATATATATATATATATATATATATATATATATATATATATATATATATACACGCGCACGCACATTTCTACAAAATCTCTGGCCTTAATGGAGGGGAGACTAAAACTTGCTGCCTGCTGCCATGTTTTCAGATAGTCTGAGATAACAGCAAGGGGAAATTTGATTCCAAATTTTCTTTTATTTATACCTCCCCTCTTTCGGAAATAGGGTATGATTATGAATATCTCTAGAATCAAATATTACTTTATGTATGAAAACTAAAGAGGGGAGATATAACGTATAAGAAATATTTGGAATCAAGTCTCCCTTTGCTTTTATTTCAGATCATTTGAAACCATAGCTGCAAGTTTTAGTTTCCCCTATATCAAGGCCAGATGTTTTGGGGAAATATCAGATATTTTATAATTCATATGTAAAACTGATGGAAACATTTTCTGGCTGTAAAAACGTGTCAAATATATAGATAGTAATCTATGGTAGATACTGGTAGTTAAATTGAATTTTGAAATGCTCATATTAATGGTTATATGAGATGAAACTACATGAACATTTCTAGGCCTTTTGGAGATTATAATACTATTCCATGGTTAAAAGTTTCTGATTATTGTTAAAAAGGTACCTATATTTTCAAACTAATAAAATATGCCCAAATTTGCATACATTTGTATATACATAGTAACCTGCAAGCCAGCTTCAGTTTCGTTTTTTTCATCCCCCCCCCCTGTTGCCTTACCAAACCATTAATACACACACACACACACACACACACACACACACACACACACACACACAAACACACACACACACACATATATATATATATATATATCAAAAATGGTCATTAGTATATATATATATATATATATTCACAGAGAGAGAGAGAGAGAGAGAGAGAGAGAGAGAGAGAGAGAGAGGGAGAGAGAGAGAGAGAACTGAATTTTAGTTTGTGTAAAGAGGTTAGAAAGCCAATTACGTATTCTTCTGTCCCACAATCCAATCAGTATACACGTATCCATCCCGCTCCCACACCAGGCTCTAACGTGGGATTGCCCCCATTACTCCCACCTCTCACTCCCGCCGATCGGGTGGGGACAGACTTGTTTTGTATATAATTATTTTTCGCGCTCAGCTGCAACGTCGCATCTTTCTCCTCCTCCGGCCTTGTCGTGCAACAAGTAGGACAGGCAAGTGTTCCTGCAGGGTCCTTTCGCCTGACAATCACAACATTAGAAACAGCCTGAAAGAAGACAAAAAAGGGAGGGAGAAACAGAGAAATGGGGGGGGGGCAATATATTTACGTAGAGGGTTGGGGAGAGGGGGGGGGGCTTTTGCAGAACGAGAAAGGCCGGGGGTTGAAGAAGGAGGAGAAAACAAATATGACTTGAAAAAGGAACCAGAAAAATAATATCAAAGGAGGAAGTACTTATATATTGTATATAAACACACGCACGCATAATTATTGTTCATGTATACACACGTATTATAAAATACTAACGTGGAAATTCCACAGCGGACCCTTTCATAAGTGACATATTGGTGTTGGCATTCTGTGGATGTTCAGCGTAAATGGAGACACCCTGATATTATTGTAACGCTTTTGTTAAAACTGAAAAAGAACGTATCTAAACTAGCATGGACGCCTGGCGTAGGCCGGCCGTAAAATAAGCTTAAATATGATATTTTAATTAATGCAGATTTCATATATATTATTATAGAGTCAATTTTCTTTGATTCTTATATATTATAAAAGTGTGATTTCAAAAATATAAACAATATATCCATCATATCCACATGACTTGGGTGCATCAGCTTGCATAACAACTGAAAAGAAAACTTATGAAGAAAAAACAAAACAATATATATATATATATGATGATTGCAACGTCTTGTCAGACGAGTGCCACTCCCTCAGACATGACTTTTTTCTTTTTTTTTTTTAGTCCTACTGGTGAATTCACACGCTCAAGTAGGTACGACACTGAAGACGGTCATTGAGATCAATTATTACATGTGTCCAGCATTTCAAGCCTCCACGCATCACAACTTTTCCATCGCCACAGGAC
>NC_136523.1:60458786-60461286 GCF_053919585.1 Euprymna scolopes | reverse complement strand
GAGAGAATGAGATGAGAGGAAGAGAACAGAAACATGGAGAAAGAGAATCAGTATGTAAAAGATACAGAGAGAGAGAGAGAGAGAGAGAGAGAGAGAGAGAGAGAGAGACAGACAGACAGACAGACAGACAGATATGATGATGATGATGATGATGATGATGATGACAGATAATGCAAAGAAAAAACGAAGGAAAATACTACTACTACTACTACTACTACTACTATTACTACTACTACTACTACTACTACTAATAATAATAATAATAATAATAATAATAATAATAATAATAATAATAACAACAACAAAAACAGACATCAAATATCTAAGAACTACAAAGTAGGACAAGGAAAGAGAAAAAAGAGATAGCTTGTATCTCGATGACGTCACACAGTCATGTGGTCAGCTGACCTTGGCTCATGTTGGCCTGCCTACATTTTTTTTTCTCTTCCTCTTCATTTTCGTTCTTGGCTACAACAACTTTGCTTAGTGGGGTGACTTTGTGTATGCGTACATGTGTGTAGCACTTGTTTGTGGTGAATGGCTGCTTCAATTCTTCTACCCAGGCGGAGTGGACGCGTATATGTGTATATGTGTAAGAATGTGTAAGAGCCTGACCCGAATATTTTATGTAGCGCTGAAGATTTCGAACATGTGTGCGCTAAGTTTTAACAAAGTTTTGGAACTCGTGCGCTTCAAAGATCGGGACTTATGGCGCGGAAGAACTGCTTAATACACTGAGCAGAAGAACTGCTTAATACACTGAGCAGAAATTAAAGGGATGAACCCGTTTGTTGAAAATAAGACTCTCTGTTCCCCGGTTCCCCCCTCTCTCTTTATATATATATATATATATATATATATATACAAGGAACTTACTCTGTGTGTGTGTGAGTTCATTCCCTATTGACTCGAAAACGGATGGGTCGATGTTTATGAAATTTCACATGAAGGTACTTTATCTGCCTGGAAGTATTCTTAGATTTTCTATCGGAATATTTTCGATAAGTATTGATAATCTATAATCGAAATAGTCCGATGAATGACCGAACAAGCGATTTTGACCAAACTTAACACCTTATACAGCCTAACATCACAAGTGCACTTTGAAAGTTTAATTGCCAAAAAAACCGAAAGGCCCGACAACTAACATCAGCAGTAGGTTCTTTGATATGACAGGGGCGTGTTCTCTTTATACCACAATTCGGCCATGATACTTGACTTTTTTATTTTAAACTTAAATTCCAGCCATTATCACCGCACAAGTAGTAAGGCCAGCCATATAAAATTAACATAGGCTCTTTAATATGACAGGGACCCATTCGAAATGACCGTTTCTGTTTAGAGCACAATTGAACCATGATACTTGACTTTTGCATTTTAAACTTTAGTGCAAGCCATTATATATAAAAAATATTTTATAAAATCAGCAGTAGGTTCTCTACAGTGTAATGTAGCTTACAATGTATCATGGAGTAATCACTGCGGTGAGGTATGTGAAACTTTCTCCTGGTACATCGTGATGTATCCCAAACGCGTATATGTGTATATGTGTAAGAATGTGTAAGAATGTGTAAGAGGCAATCAATCGATTTGATTAAAAAATAAAACGATTTCACCGATTTCGATGAGGATAAAAATTTGGAAGTGTGAAACATTTGCTGATCATTATTCAATCCCGGGTAGCATCGAGTCCCCTTGTTAGAATATATATATATATATATATATATATATATATATATATATATATATATATATATATATATATATGAAAGGCGCTTTGTGTACGTCTGTGCGCATGTGTATGTGTATGCGTGTGGGTTCGCTCCGTATGGAATCCGAAACAGCTGTTTAGATAGTTTTGAAATTGCATACAAATATACTTTATGAGTCTGAGAGTGGTCGTAGATAGAGTTTGTATCGGAATGCCGCAGATAATTATGGAGAATTGATAATTGAAAAAATCCGATTTTAATTGGATCAAAGTGAACACCCTTATACAGCCTAACATCACAAGTACATTATAGAAGTTTTATAACCACACAAGAAGAACGCCCCGACATACAAAATCTACAGTAAGGAATTAAGACAGGGGCGCGTTAACATTATTTATTTATTTATTCTGTTGTTTCTGTCGATTTTATATTGATAACAAATGACCATAGGTTATCAGCATCTTGTTTTCTGAATCTTTCAGCGCTTTCTCCAAGATTCTGGTGATCCTTAAGGAGGCAGTCTTCTGAAGCACTCCAGCATTGCCATGGATCCCGTTTTTCTCAATCCATTTGTTAAATCCTTTTGTCACATTCCTCAGAACTCCCATCACCACAGACACAACTTCCATAAATTTTTATCTCCCTTTTCAAATCTTGGTACTTTTTGACCTTCTCCTGTTCTTTTCTCTCCATATTCACATCAGCTGATGCTGATTTATCAATGATTATTGCCTTGTGTTTCTTTTGTGTTTCCAACAAAACTTATTCGTATTCAAAAGGAGCTTTCA
>NC_136523.1:60333786-60448786 GCF_053919585.1 Euprymna scolopes | reverse complement strand
AATTCATTTTATATATAAAAAAAAAAGACCGAGGAGAAAAGGAAAATAGATAGCGACTAAAAAATAAAGTAGGTAAATAGAAGAAAAAAAAAAAATCAAAAGGAGTCAATTGACATGTTTCCCACTCACTCATCAAAATTGGAATCAAGGGATTTATTTTTTAGTAATTTGTTTTTCTTAATGATAAAACCTAAAAAAAAAGAGACGGGAGCAAGAGCAATCGTATGGGGATGAATTTTAGAGGCTGATCAATTCCGAAGGAATACGTATTCCCTTCATGATTGCCTTAATAAAGTTTTGTACCCCCAAGCAAATCATGAAATATATATATATATATATATATATATATATATATATATATATATATATATATATATATATATATATATATATATACACTTGTGCCCGATATTATTCATACCCCTCGGATCTTTGAGATTTCTATAAGAATATTGCTCAAACCAGAAGGTAGACAATATTAAAGGGATTTCAAACAATAAATCAAGCATAAGCATTCAATTTAAACTCAACAAATAAATAAATTATGCAAGTTTGAAACATTATACAAAGAAAAACAATAATGGCACTAGTTCAAAATTATTCATACCTCTCTTACTAATAGTCAATAGCATGCCCTTTATTCTTAATAACTGCCTGTAACCGTTTTGGATATTTATCAACAAGGTTTTTACAAGCATCAACACTGATTTTTGACCATTCTTCAATGCAGTAGTTCTCCAAATCCCTCAAATTTCTAGGTTTCCGCTTTTTAACCTCAGTTTTCAATATGTGCCAGAGGTTTTCGATAGGGTTCAGGTCGGGACTCTGGCTAGGCCATTCCAAAACATTAATTTGATTATCCTCAAACCATTTCTTGACTATTTTGGCAGTATGTTTTGGATCATTATCCTGTTGAAGGACCCAGTTTGGTCCTAAATCGAGCTTCTCCGCATCCTGTCTAATGTTTTTCTGGAGTATCTCCAAATATTGCTCCTTCTTCATGGTTCCATCTATCTTGACCAAACTACCTGGGCCACTAGCCGAAAAGGAGCCCCAAAACATTAGGCTACCACCACCATGTTTCACCGTGGGTATGGTGTTCTTTGAGTTGTAAGCTTCTCCTTTCTTCCTCCAAACGTAAGAAGCATCCATATGGCCAAACAATTCAATTTTTGTTTCGTCAGTCCACAAAATACTTGAGAAAACGGACTCTGGAGAGTTCACATGGGTCCTAGCAAACTTTAGACGTGCTGCAAGGTGTTTTCCGGTGTGCAATGGAGTCCTTCTTGGTCTTCTTCCTTTCAGACCATTTTCATGCAGAGTCCTTTGCAATGTTTGCCTTGATATTTTTATGCCAGAAGACTCCAGATTTTCTAAAATGTCCTTAGTAGTGGTGGTTGAATTTGCATTAACACTTCTTACAATATTCCTGGTGGCTCTAGCAAACAGTTTCCTTTTCCTTCCTCTACCAATCAAGTTGCTTGTTGTGTTGTGGCTCTGGAATTTTTTGATGATGCTCTGTACTGTTGCTGTAGGGACCTCACATTTCTTGGAAATTGACTTGTAACCTAAACTATCCTTATGTGAATTCACAATTTTAGTCCTAAGATCATTACTAAGCTATTTTTTCTTCCCCATTCTAATAATTTTTATTCTTTTATTGGTTTTCAGTTGATATCATTTTAATTTCTGAAAAATGCAAAAAACGAAATGAAATTAATCAAAGGTTGTATAAAAGCATTCAAAATAAGAATCAAACAGGAAACAAACAGTCAGAAACTCGATTAATACTGAAAAAATAAGGGGGTATGATTATTTTTGAACATTGCAGATTTTATAAATAGCTGTATATTTCTTTTATTACAAGTATCCCGAGATTTTAAAATGACGAAAATGATCAGAAGAGGTTTATTAAGAATATGTATCAATATGGACGTAAACAATAAATTCTTACAAAGTTACACCTAATAAACTCAATTTTCAAGGGGGGGGGTATGAATAATATCGGGCACAAGTGTATATATATATATATATATGTATATATATATACGTTTTATTACCGTATCTTTCTGTTAAGTTACATTATTGTTTCAGCTACCCGGCCGTTTTTTTTTTGCCGTCTGTAGCTTCCTCAGACTTTTACATAAAAAAATTATTTTTTTTCTGTAAACGTCTGAGGCAGCTACAGACGGCAAAAAAAAAAAAAAAATGGCCGGGTAGCTGAAACAATAATGTAACTCAACAGAAAGATATGGTAATAAAAAATAAAACGCATATTTGCTCTACAACAGTATTGACTTCAGGGTTTTTTTTAATTACCATTTCTACTGAACTATATATATATGTGTGTGTGTGTGTGTGTGTGTGTGTGTCTGTGCGTGTGTGCGTGTATTGATCGCTACGCTAAATGCGTGCTTTGCGCATGCGTGTTTGCCTATATTTAATGCTACTTACATAAACTGGCCTTTTGCTTTTTCTTTATCTCTTCCAGTATAAGCTGACCAATTTTTCGCTAATTACCGCTTCTTTTGCCAACGGGGTTTCTTCTTTTTCCTTTTTCTTCTTCTTCTTCTTCTTTCACAACTGCTCCCCCCCTCTCCCTACTGATTTGGATCTTCTCAACTTACGGTCAATAATGGCTCCCAAGCAAATTTATAACGTTAGCGCCGCAATGGAGAGGGACGACTTAAGCAGACTTAAGACGATTTATAAAATTATATCTCAAATCCAATTATGAAATGAAACTAGAAATCGAATTAAAAAATAAATCAATAAACCTTTCTGATTCTTTATCAAGTAATCTTATTTTTAAATACAATCAAATTTTATGCGTAACAGAAGAGCGGCTGTCTTCTCAACTATTTTAAATACACTAAAAAAACAAAAAAAAAAAAACAAAGAGAGATAACTTAATGATTCAAACTTGCGAAGTTGATGCTGTAATGCCTACGAATTCCTATTAATCGCTTAAAAATGATTTTCTTTATAAAAACGAAACTACTTGTACTAATTTTACATAATTTTTGAAATATGATAATTTTGTTTCGTCCCGGTTACGTACATCATAGAAACTTTATTTTGTTTTTCATTTGCGTAGAATTCTATGAAATGACCTAATTTCCTCATATCCGTTAGAATAAGACTGTTAATTTATACCGGATGTTTCGAAACTCGATGTTATAATTTCGAAACTGTGTTCTTCGTTATAACTTGTAGAATTATCTGTCAACGCCGAATTTCTTCAGACGACTGCAAAATTAAAAAAACAAAAGCAAAAAAAAACGTAATCTATCTATATATCTATAATAGTGAAAATGTCTCCGTGTGTGTCTATCTGTCTGTCTGTGTACATTTTCCTATCAATTTTCAGTCTACAGATTCGAGATTTAACCTAAGAGGTAGTGAGATTTGGGAAAATCTTTGGTATTGGTTTTCGGCCACAAATTTGGCTGTTAAGGGGACAAAATTCAACGATTTGACCTTTGAGAACTCTACCAAACTCCACCGCCAATTTTAGTCTAAATACTTGAAATTTTAGATATACTTTATTTGGACATGGATCAAACTCTTTAATTGATTTGAGCGCAAAACAATAAATGTTAAGGGGTTATAATTGGGGTCAAAGTATTTTAATAAATTGACCTCTGCGGTCTCTATGAAATTACTCAGCCAATTTTTGGTCTAAACATTTGAACTTTTGCATAAAGTGTATTCAGACTTAGGGCAACCTTTTTTTAATCGTTTTTATTTTTTAATTTTTTTTTTTTTTTTCTGAAAATTCGGCTTTCAAGATTTTACCTTTGCAGTCTCTAGCAAACTATTCAGCCAATTTTGGGTCTAACATTTGAAATTTTACATAAAGGGTATTAAAATATGCAGCAAGCTTTTTAATCAGTTTTTGGGCGTAAATTTGGCTGGCAAGAGGTCAAAGTTTACAGAATTGACCTTTGCAGACTACCAATATCCTCTGCCAATTTTGGGTCTAAACATTTGAAATTTTAGATGTAACTAACTTGGATAATTTTAATTGAATTTGAGCGATAACTTTTAAGAGGTCAAAATCGTGGTCAGTTTTAAAAAATTGACGTCTGTCGTCTCTACCAACATTTCTCTATGGTAGTTAAAGAAGCCTATTATACAGAATAGCATTACCGTACATAATCACACTTATTAATATATACATATGCACACTTATTAATATATACATAATCACACTTATTAATATATACATAATCACACTTATTAATATATACATATGCACACTTATTAATATATACATATGCACACTTATTAATATATACATATGCACACTTATTAATATATACATATGCACACTTATTAATATATACATAATCACACTTATTAATATATACATATGCACACTTATTAATATATACATAATCACACTTATTAATATATACATATGCACACTTATTAATATATACATAATCACACTTATTAATATATACATAATCACACTTATTAATATATACATAATCACACTTATTAATATATACATAATCACACTTATTAATATATACATAATCACACTTATTAATATATACATAATCACACTTATTAATATATACATAATCACAATTATTAATATATACATAATCACACTTATTAATATATACATAATCACACTTATTAATATATACATAATCACACTTATTAATATATACATAATCACACTTATTAATATATACATAATCGCACTTATTAATATATACATAATCACACTTATTAATATATACATAATCACACTTATTAATATATACATAATCACACTTATTAATATATACATAATCACACTTATTAATATATACATAATCACACTTATTAATATATACATAATCACACTTATTAATATATACATAATCACACTTATTAATATATACATAATCACACTTATTAATATATACATAATCACACTTATTAATATATACATAATCACACTTATTAATATATACATAATCACACTTATTAATATATACATAATCACACTTATTAATATATACATAATCACACTTATTAATATATACATAATCACACTTATTAATATATACATAATCACACTTATTAATATATACATAATCACACTTATTAATATATACATAATCACACTTATTAATATATACATAATCACACTTATTAATATATACATATGCACACTTATTAATATATACATATGCACACTTATTAATATATACATATTCACACTTATTAATATATACATATGCACACTTATTAATATATACATATGCACACTTATTAATATATACATAATCACACTTATTAATATATACATATGCACACTTATTAATATATACATAATCACACTTATTAATATATACATATGCACACTTATTAATATATACATAATCACACTTATTAATATATACATAATCACACTTATTAATATATACATAATCACACTTATTAATATATACATATGCACACTTATTAATATATACATAATCACACTTATTAATATATACATATGCACACTTATTAATATATACATAATCACACTTATTAATATATACATAATCACACTTATTAATATATACATAATCACACTTATTAATATATACATAATCACACTTATTAATATATACATAATCACACTTATTAATATATACATATGCACACTTATTAATATATACATAATCACACTTATTAATATATACATAATCACACTTATTAATATATACATAATCACACTTATTAATATATACATAATCACACTTATTAATATATACATATGCACACTTATTAATATATACATAATCACACTTATTAATATATACATAATCACACTTATTAATATATACATATGCACACTTATTAATATATACATAATCACACTTATTAATATATACATATGCACACTTATTAATATATACATATGCACACTTATTAATATATACATAATCACACTTATTAATATATACATAATCACACTAATTAATATATACATAATCACACTTATTAATATATACATAATCACACTTATTAATATATACATATGCACACTTATTAATATATACATATGCACACTTATTAATATATACATAATCACACTTATTAATATATACATAATCACACTTATTAATATATACATAATCACACTTATTAATATATACATAATCACACTTTTTAATATATACATATGCACACTTATTAATATATACATAATCACACTTATTAATATATACATATGCACACTTATTAATATATACATATGCACACTTATTAATATATACATAATCACACTTATTAATATATACATAATCACACTTATTAATATATACATAATCACACTTATTAATATATACATATGCACACTTATTAATATATACATAATCACACTTATTAATATATACATAATCACACTTATTAATATATACATAATCACACTTATTAATATATACATAATCACACTTATTAATATATACATATGCACACTTATTAATATATACATATGCACACTTATTAATATATACATAATCACACTTATTAATATATACATAATCACACTTATTAATATATACATATGCACACTTATTAATATATACATAATCACACTTATTAATATATACATAATCACACTTATTAATATATACATAATCACACTTATTAATATATACATATGCACACTTATTAATATATACATATGCACACTTATTAATATATACATAATCACACTTATTAATATATACATAATCACACTTATTAATATATACATAATCACACTTATTAATATATACATATGCACACTTATTAATATATACATATGCACACTTATTAATATATACATATGCACACTTATTAATATATACATATGCACACTTATTAATATATACATATGCACACTTATTAATATATACATATGCACACTTATTAATATATACATATGCACACTTATTAATATATACATATGCACACTTATTAATATATACATATGCACACTTATTAATATATACATATGCACACTTATTAATATATACATAATCACACTTATTAATATATACATAATCACACTTATTAATATATACATAATCACACTTATTAATATATACATATGCACACTTATTAATATATACATATGCACACTTATTAATATATACATAATCACACTTATTAATATATACATAATCACACTTATTAATATATACATATGCACACTTATTAATATATACATAATCACACTTATTAATATATACATAATCACACTTATTAATATATACATAATCACACTTATTAATATATACATAATCACACTTATTAATATATACATATGCACACTTATTAATATATACATATGCACACTTATTAATATATACATAATCACACTTATTAATATATACATAATCACACTTATTAATATATACATATGCACACTTATTAATATATACATAATCACACTTATTAATATATACATAATCACACTTATTAATATATACATAATCACACTTATTAATATATACATAATCACACTTATTAATATATACATATGCACACTTATTAATATATACATATGCACACTTATTAATATATACATAATCACACTTATTAATATATACATAATCACACTTATTAATATATACATATGCACACTTATTAATATATACATATGCACACTTATTAATATATACATAATCACACTTATTAATATATACATATGCACACTTATTAATATATACATAATCACACTTATTAATATATACATATGCACACTTATTAATATATACATAATCACACTTATTAATATATACATATGCACACTTATTAATATATACATAATCACACTTATTAATATATACATATGCACACTTATTAATATATACATATGCACACTTATTAATATATACATAATCACACTTATTAATATATACATATGCACACTTATTAATATATACATAATCACACTTATTAATATATACATATGCACACTTATTAATATATACATAATCACACTTATTAATATATACATAATCACACTTATTAATATATACATATGCACACTTATTAATATATACATATGCACACTTATTAATATATACATAATCACACTTATTAATATATACATAATCACACTTATTAATATATACATAATCACACTTATTAATATATACATATGCACACTTATTAATATATACATAATCACACTTATTAATATATACATAATCACACTTATTAATATATACATAATCACACTTATTAATATATACATATGCACACTTATTAATATATACATAATCACACTTATTAATATATACATATGCACACTTATTAATATATACATAATCACACTTATTAATATATACATATGCACACTTATTAATATATACATATGCACACTTATTAATATATACATAATCACACTTATTAATATATACATAATCACACTTATTAATATATACATATGCACACTTATTAATATATACATAATCACACTTATTAATATATACATAATCACACTTATTAATATATACATAATCACACTTATTAATATATACATATGCACACTTATTAATATATACATAATCACACTTATTAATATATACATAATCACACTTATTAATATATACATAATCACACTTATTAATATATACATATGCACACTTATTAATATATACATATGCACACTTATTAATATATACATAATCACACTTATTAATATATACATAATCACACTTATTAATATATACATATGCACACTTATTAATATATACATATGCACACTTATTAATATATACATAATCACACTTATTAATATATACATATGCACACTTATTAATATATACATAATCACACTTATTAATATATACATATGCACACTTATTAATATATACATAATCACACTTATTAATATATACATAATCACACTTATTAATATATACATATGCACACTTATTAATATATACATAATCACACTTATTAATATATACATAATCACACTTATTAATATATACATAATCACACTTATTAATATATACATATGCACACTTATTAATATATACATATGCACACTTATTAATATATACATATGCACACTTATTAATATATACATAATCACACTTATTAATATATACATATGCACACTTATTAATATATACATAATCACACTTATTAATATATACATATGCACACTTATTAATATATACATATGCACACTTATTAATATATACATAATCACACTTATTAATATATACATAATCACACTTATTAATATATACATAATCACACTTATTAATATATACATATGCACACTTATTAATATATACATAATCACACTTATTAATATATACATATGCACACTTATTAATATATACATAATCACACTTATTAATATATACATAATCACACTTATTAATATATACATATGCACACTTATTAATATATACATATGCACACTTATTAATATATACATAATCACACTTATTAATATATACATATGCACACTTATTAATATATACATATGCACACTTATTAATATATACATAATCACACTTATTAATATATACATAATCACACTTATTAATATATACATATGCACACTTATTAATATATACATATGCACACTTATTAATATATACATATGCACACTTATTAATATATACATAATCACACTTATTAATATATACATATGCACACTTATTAATATATACATAATCACACTTATTAATATATACATATGCACACTTATTAATATATACATAATCACACTTATTAATATATACATATGCACACTTATTAATATATACATAATCACACTTATTAATATATACATAATCACACTTATTAATATATACATAATCACACTTATTAATATATACATAATCACACTTATTAATATATACATATGCACACTTATTAATATATACATAATCACACTTATTAATATATACATATGCACACTTATTAATATATACATATGCACACTTATTAATATATACATAATCACACTTATTAATATATACATATGCACACTTATTAATATATACATATGCACACTTATTAATATATACATATGCACACTTATTAATATATACATATGCACACTTATTAATATATACATAATCACACTTATTAATATATACATAATCACACTTATTAATATATACATATGCACACTTATTAATATATACATAATCACACTTATTAATATATACATAATCACACTTATTAATATATACATAATCACACTTATTAATATATACATAATCACACTTATTAATATATACATATGCACACTTATTAATATATACATATGCACACTTATTAATATATACATAATCACACTTATTAATATATACATATGCACACTTATTAATATATACATATGCACACTTATTAATATATACATATGCACACTTATTAATATATACATAATCACACTTATTAATATATACATATGCACACTTATTAATATATACATAATCACACTTATTAATATATACATAATCACACTTATTAATATATACATATGCACACTTATTAATATATACATATGCACACTTATTAATATATACATATGCACACTTATTAATATATACATATGCACACTTATTAATATATACATATGCACACTTATTAATATATACATAATCACACTTATTAATATATACATAATCACACTTATTAATATATACATAATCACACTTATTAATATATACATATGCACACTTATTAATATATACATAATCACACTTATTAATATATACATAATCACACTTATTAATATATACATATGCACACTTATTAATATATACATATGCACACTTATTAATATATACATATGCACACTTATTAATATATACATAATCACACTTATTAATATATACATAATCACACTTATTAATATATACATATGCACACTTATTAATATATACATAATCACACTTATTAATATATACATAATCACACTTATTAATATATACATAATCACACTTATTAATATATACATAATCACACTTATTAATATATACATAATCACACTTATTAATATATACATATGCACACTTATTAATATATACATAATCACACTTATTAATATATACATAATCACACTTATTAATATATACATATGCACACTTATTAATATATACATAATCACACTTATTAATATATACATAATCACACTTATTAATATATACATATGCACACTTATTAATATATACATAATCACACTTATTAATATATACATAATCACACTTATTAATATATACATATGCACACTTATTAATATATACATAATCACACTTATTAATATATACATATGCACACTTATTAATATATACATAATCACACTTATTAATATATACATAATCACACTTATTAATATATACATATGCACACTTATTAATATATACATAATCACACTTATTAATATATACATAATCACACTTATTAATATATACATATGCACACTTATTAATATATACATATGCACACTTATTAATATATACATAATCACACTTATTAATATATACATAATCACACTTATTAATATATACATATGCACACTTATTAATATATACATATGCACACTTATTAATATATACATAATCACACTTATTAATATATACATAATCACACTTATTAATATATACATAATCACACTTATTAATATATACATAATCACACTTATTAATATATACATAATCACACTTATTAATATATACATAATCACACTTATTAATATATACATAATCACACTTATTAATATATACATATGCACACTTATTAATATATACATAATCACACTTATTAATATATACATAATCACACTTATTAATATATACATATGCACACTTATTAATATATACATAATCACACTTATTAATATATACATAATCACACTTATTAATATATACATAATCACACTTATTAATATATACATATGCACACTTATTAATATATACATAATCACACTTATTAATATATACATATGCACACTTATTAATATATACATAATCACACTTATTAATATATACATAATCACACTTATTAATATATACATAATCACACTTATTAATATATACATATGCACACTTATTAATATATACATAATCACACTTATTAATATATACATAATCACACTTATTAATATATACATAATCACACTTATTAATATATACATAATCACACTTATTAATATATACATAATCACACTTATTAATATATACATATGCACACTTATTAATATATACATAATCACACTTATTAATATATACATATGCACACTTATTAATATATACATATGCACACTTATTAATATATACATATGCACACTTATTAATATATACATAATCACACTTATTAATATATACATAATCACACTTATTAATATATACATATGCACACTTATTAATATATACATATGCACACTTATTAATATATACATATGCACACTTATTAATATATACATATGCACACTTATTAATATATACATATGCACACTTATTAATATATACATATGCACACTTATTAATATATACATAATCACACTTATTAATATATACATATGCACACTTATTAATATATACATAATCACACTTTTTAATATATACATAATCACACTTATTAATATATACATAATCACACTTATTAATATATACATATGCACACTTATTAATATATACATATGCACACTTATTAATATATACATAATCACACTTATTAATATATACATAATCACACTTATTAATATATACATAATCACACTTATTAATATATACATAATCACACTTATTAATATATACATAATCACACTTATTAATATATACATATGCACACTTATTAATATATACATATGCACACTTATTAATATATACATAATCACACTTTTTAATATATACATATGCACACTTATTAATATATACATATGCACACTTATTAATATATACATAATCACACTTATTAATATATACATAATCACACTTATTAATATATACATAATCACACTTATTAATATATACATATGCACACTTATTAATATATACATATGCACACTTATTAATATATACATATGCACACTTATTAATATATACATATGCACACTTATTAATATATACATATGCACACTTATTAATATATACATAATCACACTTATTAATATATACATAATCACACTTATTAATATATACATAATCACACTTATTAATATATACATATGCACACTTATTAATATATACATATGCACACTTATTAATATATACATAATCACACTTATTAATATATACATAATCACACTTATTAATATATACATATGCACACTTATTAATATATACATATGCACACTTATTAATATATACATAATCACACTTATTAATATATACATAATCACACTTTTTAATATATACATAATCACACTTTTTAATATATACATAATCACACTTATTAATATATACATAATCACACTTATTAATATATACATAATCACACTTATTAATATATACATATGCACACTTATTAATATATACATAATCACACTTATTAATATATACATAATCACACTTTTTAATATATACATATGCACATAAAGTTATGAACAGTACATTCGGCCCGAGCAAAGCCGGGCGAAACTGCTAGTATATCTATAAAGGTGAAATTGTTTGTGTGTCTGTCTGTGTGTGTGTACATATCTCTCACAAATTACAATTTTCGGTCTAAAGACTCGAGATTTGACATAAGTAGTATTGAGATTTGGGAAATTTTTTAATCAGTTTTCGTTCAGAAACGTAGCTGTCAAAGGGTCAAAGTTCAACGATTTGACTTTTGAAACTTCTACCAAACTCCTCCACCAATTTTGGGTCTAAACACTTGACATTTTCGATGTAGGTTACTTGGACATGGATTAAACTTTATAATTTGATTAGAGACCCAGAAAATAAATGTTAAGGGGTCAAAGTTAAAAAAAAAAACTTACCTCTACGGTCTCTACCAAATTAATCAGCCAATTTCCGGTCTAAACATTTGAATTTTTACATAAAGGATATTCAGAGATAGGGCAAGTTTTTTAATCGGTTTGAGTCGAACATTTCAGCTGCCAAGGGGTCAAAGTTCAAAAGATTTGACCTTTGCGATATCTAGCAAACTACTCAGCCAATTTTGGGCCCAAAACATTCCAAATTAAAACAGAAATACGGCAGGCATTTCAATCAGTTTTAGGGCAAAAATTTAGCCGCCAAAAGGTCAAAGTTGAAAGAGTTGACCTTTGCAGATTCTACCAAATTCCTCCGCAGATTTTGGGTGTAAAGACTTGAAATTTTAGATGTAGGTAACTTGGACACGGATAAAACGTTGTATTTTCATTTAAGATGAAAATTATGAATGTTAAGAGGTCAAAATTAGGGTCAAAGTTAAAATAATTTACCTCTGTGGTCTCTACGAAATTACTCAGACATATTTTGGCCTAAACATTTGAAATCTTACATAAAGTGTATTCACATGTAGGGCAAGTTATGAACAGTACATAAGAAAAAACCGGTCTGAACTGCTAGTATATCTATAAAAGTGAAATTATTTGTGTGTGTGCATTTCTCTACCAAATTACTCTGTCAGTTTTCGGTTTAGAGACTCGAGATTTGGGAAAATCTTTTTAATCGGTTGTCGGCCAAAAACTTGGCTATCAAGGGGTCAAAGTTCAACGATTTTACCTTTGAAAACTCTACCAATCTCCTCCACCAATTTTGGGTCAAGACACTTTAAATTTTAGATGTAGTTTACTTTGACATGGATCAAACATTTTAGTTTTATTTGAGCCCAAAATATTAAATGTTAACGAGTAAAAACTGCGGTCAAAGTTTTTAAAATTTTGACCTCTCAGCCAATTTTTGGTCTAAACAACAATTGTTGTATATTGTAATTATATTGGAAGAGATAATATATTAAAACGTATCATGTGTTACCTAGTGGATGTGAGATATTGTTCTTTTAACGGAGAGATAATAAACATAAATAGTATGTATGTTGTTTAGCCAGGAGGATATGACATTGATGTGTAAACTGAATCATGTTGTATCAGACTTATCACACGGGAATATTTTTCAGTTCATATGTAAGAAGAAGAATATATGCCTCATACCTTTTTTCTTGAAGAGTTCTTCTATCTCCCTGTTGCTCCGTGACGAACCATGAAACGACCAGCACCATCCAATTGAGACATCTGTTCTTACTTGTGAAACCACAAAACAACACTTTATATTTTTATAATATAAATTTATTACAGTTGTCTCAAATGGTTTTCACAGGATCTGCAGTTCGTCTACATGTTCTATTCTTACAGTCCGCACCCTAGCTGACTGTCCACCCCTGTCTAGACGTCTGTCCGCTTTCGTGATCAAACCTCAACTCTTTCAATCTCTCCAAAACTAACTACATCACGCGTTCTCTTATATCACCTCATTACGTGTCTCAGTCCAACCTAATGTCCACATCTAGTTATTTGTTTATCCAAAGCCAAAAATAATGTTTACATCTATTTTCTATTTTCGCCTTCCTTTTGCGATTCGCACGTCAATCATCTCTTCCCCAATTTAATTGCTTATTCTTCTAATCATAATAACTCATCCAGCTACCATCCGTCACTCAAATAATCCGTCACTTAATAATAATAATGCTTTTAATCTTGCCTCTGATTGCCACATTTAACACAGATACTACGCTGTGATCACAGCCTAAAATGGTCATAATATAACACGATGAGGCCGGCCAGTATCAGATGGGTGACCATTTTGTGGATGCTACGCACCGTATGTGTTTGAGACAATACCTGCATCTAGTATCACGCTTGGTCGTTTTGGCCCTGCCTTGCCATCAGGACCAAGTGTTTCTGGACAATAGAGTGTGGCAGATACAAGTCCCCACATTTTTAACTAAGTCAAGCGCAAGTCACATCATCATCAGATAGTTGACAAATCGGTGATGTTCCTATTTACTTGCTTCCCCAAGAGGACAAAGTTAGACACAAGATCGGTTTTTAATGTGGAGAAAATCAGACTCCCTAAAATAGGGCACTCTGGCTAAGAGGAAACATAAAAATTGACCCAGTCTGGAAAGATTTCTCTTCATTGAACGAGGAAAAGACAGGTTAAGTGTAGCATCAGAACAGATAGTACACTCTGATCTTTGCTCCCAAACCAGTGACGTTTGTGGTCTTCGTCGAGAACGATAGATGACATAACTCCCCCTTCTTCATTTGTGGTCACTCCTACCATTAAAATATTTTTTATTGTAACCAAAATGGCAAATACCGTTTTTTTTTTAAATAATTGAATTAAACTATAATTCCAAACGCCATTTATGGTGAAATACTTTCAATATTATATTAATTTCGCTTTATATTTTTTCTTCACACTAATTTCCATCAAGCTTTAAATTTTTCCTAGTAAATACTTGTAAATAAAAATAAACTAAAACTGCTTTTTGTTTTTCTGATATTTTTGTATTAATTCAATCATAAATTCTTTTATTTTAAAAAATTGAGGGTATTTTTAATTTCATGATTACAATCATTTTCCCATTTGTAACCGGTGAACCATATACCTGTTCCATAAACCATCTAAAACTGTTTTTTTTTTTCATAAACAATTTAAAATTGGTTTTCCCCCAATTTTTTTTTATCGTATTATTTGTTAAAAAGATTTTCATTATCATTTGTTAGCCCTTAAAATTATGGCATCATGTAACGACAGATTTGGATGTAGTTTTGGAAAAAGGGGGAGGTAACAATTGTTTGTAAATACAGAAGAACTATTCTTAGGCCGTATTGTCTTCCGTAGAGGAAGTAATATCACCTAACAACAAATTGCCGAAATAAATTATCGTATATTTAGCAAAGTGTGCAGTTAATTATCGATTTCTTCTTTTTTTAGTATCGATTCTTCAAATCATTTCTTATATAATAATAAATTAGCAATATTAGGCTCACTAAAAGAAAGCTATTAATCTATTTTTTGAAAGATTTAAAAGTAGTGTTTTTCATGAAAATAATGAATATATATATACATATATAATATATATATATATAATATATATATATATATATATATATATATATATATATTGCAAATCTGCAAGACAATTATTATTAACGTATTCAATGAATTTCACATTTCAAAACACATTCAAAATTCGGATTTTCAACCTAAAAATCTAATACGTGCACAGTTGATGTTTTTATTTTTGTTTGTTTGTTTTATCTACACTCTTCAACTTCCCACATTACAATATATTTTGTTCAGTTTCGGTTGATTATTTTAAGCATATTTGGGCCGTAGACATATATATATATATATATATATATATATATATATATATATATATATATATATATATATGTGTGTGTGTGTGTGTGTGTGTTGTTTATGAAAAAAGCACACTACTATAAAGTTCATTCTTCACTTAATAATCGGTGAACATTTCGTATTGATTGGATAATTACTTGATTTTTTGTACATTTTTAAAGAGAGGCTCCGTCAAAACATACTTACTCCTTTCGTTTTGGCCCTGCCTATAATTGTCGATAAGAATTTATGTTAATTGTCCGAGAACTTAATGTTTACTGCGAAATACAATCATTACGTATACAGAAACACATACAAAACAAGCAAGAGTTTAAAACCTGAACGATGGCATCACATATTTGAACTGAACACAAGTGCTTTTTACTTACTCGCCCACTGAACTAACAAAACTTATCTACTTAAATTGATTATCAGTTTGTCGAAGCGATTAATATTCTGCTATGGAATAAGCTGATATTTAAAGAATAATAGCTTTATCCGGATACTATAACTATATTTACATCTAACACGTTATTAGATACCGATTCGTGGTAGTTATGGCCTTAAAATAATGACGCGTACTTCTGCAACACGAGCTGCTAGAAGCGGCTTATACTGCCTTGACAGAGTTCAAAATAGACTTCGTAACTTAATGAGGGGTGCCCTTTTTTCTTCTCTGCAACATCTTTCCCACAGAAGAGACATCGCGAACCTGTCTCTATCGTTATTTTCATGGAAGGTGCTCGTCAAATCTATTGCCCCCCCCCCTAAACTTTCACGAAAAACACTCGTCTAACTAAAACCGTTATCAATAATTTCCCCCACTCTTAATCCGTTCCTAAACCTAAACGTAGACTCCATGAAAAAAGCTTCTTTCTTAGAACTGCACGCCTGTGGAACTCTTTTCCGTTCGTCCTGATCCTTCCAGCTGCATACAATTTGATTGTCTTCAAGTCTAACGTAAACAAGTTCTTGATTAACCGCCCACCCCCTCGGTAATCCAATTTATAAAATTTTCACTACTTACGATTACTACGCTATAATTCCATTGATTACTGTACACCCATTAACCCTTTGCCTCGAATGGTGTCCGGGCCTTGATAAGTGGTGACTCTTATGTAAAAAAAAGTACATGTTTTGTTTCTTATACCACTGAGTTTGTCTTAGTTGGTGCAGGCCAGCAATACTACAACACCTTTTTTAAAATATAAGATGCCTTAACAAGTATTTGTTTATATTAGACTTTAGTCTGCTGTAGTCGGTTGGGAATCAGTCTCGTTGTATTTTGTTCCACATATAAGATGTTCTAGGAGAGAAAATTTGTTCATTGAATAATTATGTTTTATTGGTAAAGGAGGTGGAAGAAATGAAAGTTTATTACTATTGTTGAAGCTGGATGAATTCCTCATGAGAATTTGTTGTTCAGAGTTTTGTTTAACACCTAACACGAACATGAAGGTAAAGAGAGGCTAAAATAATTCAATCAAAAGAAATATAAAGGAAAGTCTTATTCTTAAAAATAAAAAGGGTGTTAAATATGCACAAGCATTTAACTAAAATTAAAAAAGAAAAAAAAATGACTATTTTTATGTTTATTTATTGATTTGGGAAAAGATTCAGTTATGTTATTTGATTCGTTTAAAATCAAATCTATTCAACTAAGGAGGAAACGGTAAAATGGCGGAACATTTGTTTCTGATGCTATTTTTACGTACTTCTATATTTGTATAATGATTTTTATAAAACTTCAAATACTTATAAAATCGATAAAGGCATTAGATTGAAGATGCTGACTCAAAACCTGCGGTTCGCTTGGCTCTTATATTGACTGTTTAACTGTGACGCCGCAACACATACACACATGCATACATCCTTACTATATATATATATATATATATATATATATATATATATATATATATATATATATATATATATATATATATGACAGAGAGAGAGAGAGAGAGAGAGAGAGAGAGAGAAAGGGAGAAAGGGGAAGAGAGAGTGAGATAAAGAGAGAGAGAGATAGAGGGGGCTCTTTGTGTGAAGATTCTTGTGTAACATCCTAATTTTCATGGCAAGTGCTCATCTGATCTACAATCTATGGCGCCCCTTTGCCAAATTTTGCCAAAAAACACTCGACTAGCTACGCCCGCTATCAACAATTTCCCCCTCACTCTCTATGCCGAAATCTAATCACTTAGATTACATGAAGAAAGCTTCTTTTTCGAACTGCCCTCCTATGGTGCACAGTTCCATTGCCCTGCTTTATCTTCGAGTGGCCTTCAGGCCTTGATAAGTGGTGACTCACTTGTAAAAAAATATTTATGTAAAAATAATAGTACACGAATATTGGACTAGGTTTAGCATAAAGAATGTGGAATTTGTTCCTGTGATTCGTAAACAAAAGTTTTCCGGGTTCATATTTATGGGAACTTTTCTAGTTATTTATTCATAGAGAGCATAAGTTATGCCATCGATTTTCCAAACATCGTTCTTAATTATCTCTGGTTTTGATGCTTGAATTGTTTGTTTTGGGCAAGTCAGCCATATTTGGTAATTTAATGCAAGAGAATCAGTAATGATTGCAAACGGTTCATTTTGCAGTAAGAATCCGTTTGATAACCTATATGAGCGACCCGATCGCTGGATGCAACGAATTACAGGGACGTGCCAAGGGTGATAAAAACAAAGTTTCTGGTTACGGTTATGGTGTTTGGTGTGGTTTCAAGTGAGGGCCATATCGTGCCACCTCACATCTTCGATGTCGGCTTAAAAGTCAACACCAAATTGTACCGGGATGTGCTGAAAGGTATGATGATCCCCTGGTACAATCAGATAGTCGCTGACAGACCCTAAGTAGCGGCAGCAAGACTCGGCACCGGCCCACATGTCCAAAGAGTACCAGGCTCGGCTTCAGAAGGAGTTTTACGACTTTGTACCCTTCTCTTACTGGTCCTCCCCCTCCTCCTCCTCCTCCTCTTCCTCCGACCTGAACCCTACTAGTTCGTTTGGTTATATGTTGAGAACATCACCAGCATGACCTCCCATAACTCCAAAGCAAGACGGATCGCCGTCATCCGACGAGTATTCGCCGAGCTCCTGTCGTTATTTGTAGAAAAGGCGTGCTCCTTGTTCCAAACCAGTATCGCAGCGGTGGTTGAGGCTGAAGGCGGCTACATTAAATATATGCCATCTCTCCTATATAATCAAGTTACCTTAATTGATTTTTTCAATAAAAGTTATAAGATAAAGCTGTAGAGTTGTTTAATTTAAGGCGACAACTTTATCGTTCCACCTTGTAGAACGCAAAAAAGAACAACTTATCTTGATACCCAGACAACATTGAGAAAATCCACAAGTGAATGTTTTAAGCAAAACGAGGGCACTTGTCGTCATTGCCACAAAGAGTAGACACTGTTTAGTGTTTAGAAATTGCAACTAATTATTAAACCAATTTGATGGCATGACGTGACTTCTAAGTGTTCTATTTCTTTATTTTTTCATTTCTTTTAAGAAAGTAGAATCGCATGGTTAGTGTTGGATGTGTTGGTAAGCAACATGGGGGCGAGTTTCACAAAGGGAACACATAGACTTTTTGTGACTCCACCCGACATCATAACTATGTTTATTTGTCTATCCATCCTTAAACCCCCTCTCTTTATATATATATATATATATAAGAGCAAATTGTTATTTCTCCCCTTTTTGGTTTTCATACATAAAGTAAATTTACAATGATGAGGGCTATTTGATACTGGAGATATTTATAATCGTACCCTGTTTCCAAAAGAGAGGAAATATAACATATGAGAAATATTTGGAATCAAGTCTCTCCTTTCTATTATTTCAGATCATTTGAAACCATAGCAGCAAGTTTTAGTCCCCTCTCCATCAAGGCCAGACATTTTGAGTATATATATATATATATATATATATATATATATATATATATATATATATATATATATATACTCTTCAGAATAAAATTATCCAACAATCAGCTGGTATGGAAACCTGTGATTATAAGATTTACAAGACATTACTAGCAGTAATATTCTAGAAATATTATCCGACCTAAATAAGAATTGCTCGATATACAAGATAGAGCAAATAAATCCAATTTTAGTCATTCAATAAATTAAAAAATATATGATCTGAAATGTTTGAGTTTCAGATCAAAAGATTTTTATTATTCTATGTAAGACAAAGAAATATATTAGAAATACATTAGATATATTTTAACTCCTTATCCTAATTGACTGAGTAATTAAAAGGCATAGAGTAAGGAAAGTTAATGAAAAGGATATAAAAGTTTACATCCAAATTGCATGGTAAAATCCGAAGTAAATGCCCTTGAAAGCAGTGTGGTAAAATGATCCAAACTGTATTTTGGGTAATCCACATCACAATGTAATGATCCGAATTGGGCATTTTCCTGGAGTAATTTTCCTTTTTTATATAATGGGTCCGGTAAAGAAGTTCTTTAATAGGTCCGGTGGATCTTTTTATTAATAAACATATAAATTGATATGTGTAATATTTGTTATACTTATAGAACATGAGCTTAAAATTACTAAAACTTTCAAATGGTTGATAAAATTAAAAATTAAAACATAAAACTAGGGGCGTGCAATAAGTAATGCCCCTGACCCACTTCCAGTTGTCTGATCTAGCTGAAATGTTTTCATGTGCAATGATTTATATCTCTACGGGTTATGTGGCAAATTACAGCTCTGAACTAATTGTGGTTTCTGTTTCACAGGTGTTTGAACTGAGCCAGGTGTGAAATGGAGCCTGTTGAATGTCGAGCAGTGATCCGGTTTTTGTATTTGAAAGAACGCACATCACAGGAGACTTTTGTTGAAATGAAAGAAAATTATGGTGATAATGCCCCATCATATGACCTTGTAAAACGCTGGCATCGTGAATTCAAACATGGCCGGAAGTCTGTGGAAACAGCTCCCAGACCTCGTCGCCCCCCTTCTGCCATTGATGAGGCATCTGTCCGTCAAGTTGAGGCTACCATTTTGGAAGATCGACGCATTACTATTCGCCAAATAGCTCAAGATGTCAAGATTCGTAGAGGGTCTGTGGAAACTATCATTCATGACCATTTGCATATGCATAGGGTGTCTGCCAGATGGATTCCCAAGTTCCTCACACCATTCCAGAAGCGAGAACGCGTCGAGTGCTCGAGGATGAATTTGGAGATGTGCCAAGAAGTTTTTCAAAAGACTGATTACACAGGATGAAACCTAAGTCCATCACTATGATCCAGAGACCAACGCCCAGTCAATGCAGTGGAAGTACTTGGACTCACCACCTCCAAAGAAGGCAAGGGTGCAGCCCTCCACTGGCAAGTTCATGCTCACAGTCTTCTGGGACCAGGACGGAGTAGTGATGACAGATTTCCTGGTAAAGGGTACCACAATTACAGGAGCCTATTATGCTTCACTTTTGAGGAAATTAAAGGAAGCTATCAAAATTAAGAGGCGGGGTAAGATCAGCAAAGGTGCCCTCCTCCTGTAGGACAACGCTCCGGTCCACAACTCGCATGTCGCCAGATTAGAAGCACGGGCGTGTGGCTATGAAATTCCTCCCCATCCTCCCTACTCTCCTGACCTTGCACCCTATGACTTTAACCTCTTCCCAGCCATGAAGTTGATTTTGAAAGGAAAGCGTTTCCCAGATGATGCAACCTTGATTTCTGAAGTCACGTCGGGGTTGGAGGACCAACCTGGGGTGTTCTACAAAAACGGTCTCCAGAGCTGCATCAAACGCTGGGAGAAATGAATAACTCTGGGTGGTTCCTATGTAGAGAAAGACTAATAACTGTGCAAAGTTTCGTTGCTCTACTGCTATGGGACGTTGGTCAGGGGAATTACTTATTGCAAGCCTGTGGCAGAAAATGGATTAAAATAGCAAGTCTGTGCGAAAGTAGAGGTGCCAAGTTGGAGTTTGTGTTTCTCGCCTGAGCATGCAGCGCACAGTTCCAGGTCATGCCGGATTCCGGACCTGTTACGTGTCCAGATTAGGTGTTTAGCTACCCGAGTAAACGACCCCCTTCCTTTCCCGAGAAGAAACCTCACAGATGCCAACACCCCAACTTTTCTTTTTCGTCCCTGGCCACTCCAATAAGTGATCGCATTTTGAGCAACTTTATATACACTCCCACACCTCAACCCTATTTGTCTTTTATCCTGTCTAGAATTCCGCCCCATTTAGAGATCGACCCGTTTGTTTTCGGCCCCTATCAAGCCGGAATACAGTGGGCGGTCTACCATCTAGAAAGGTACGGAGGGCTCTACTCACACTTTTTGTTTATTTTTGGACTTTTTACCCTACTGCACACCAATGAAATTAAAAGAGTAGAGTGACGAAGGTGACCATTCTCCAATATTTGAGTGGCCTTGTGCTTAATTTTTTTGTAATTTTTACAAAATAAATAATATATACCCCAAAGTTAACCTCTTACACAACCTAACATTACACTTTTATTTGAGAAGTTTCATCACAACACAAGCAGAAAGACACTGCATATGAAATCAACAGTTGGTTCCTTGATATAAATGTGAATTAAATACATCTTCAAGTTTTAGAATCTTTACTAATGATACATATATATATATATATATATATATATATATATATATATATATATATACATAAATATATTATATATATATACATACATAAATATATTATATATGTATATATATATATATATATATATATATATATATATATATATATATATATATATATATATATAATCACACAGTCAAGCTACGCTGAAGAAAGATAGGTATCTCGAAACATGCATGTACGTAGATTAGTTTTTAAAAATAATAAAATTAAATAAAAATATTATATACGTCCAAATTGAATGTGGGCGATTTTCTAAATAAAACGAGCTTCAAGGCGAAGACGCTATTTAACCGTATTTATTGGTAAAAAGAAAACCAACAAGTAATCTCTCTCTCTCTCTCTCTCTCTATATATATATATATATATATATATATATATATATATATATATATATATATATACACACACACACACACACATATATATATTTATTTACTATAATATATATGATTCACGGAAAGACTGTTTCGCTGTATCATGTTTTTTCATTGTGACTAGACAATCATGCATATCAAGCTGGCATTGAAACTCAATGGTTTTGTGCGGCAGAATCTCAATATTTATATAAACATTGTTGACTACCACAGAGTCCTCTATCTTATTTTTCTACATAGAGTTTACAAAGACTTCAAAATATGCACAGAAACTACTTGTGCAAGTGAGCTACAACCGATTTCATTTAAAGGGACTGTTATAATCTTAAAAAAAAAATAGCTCTCGGTTGGAATGAAATGGAAGGGCGGGTAAATGCTTGGCGTCCGGAAGGATGCCCCATGCACAGCTAGAAACAAAATGGTGAGAAAATTTACTCTGGCTTAGTGTTTCAAATGTTTGAATGTCACTCGTGACGTTTGGGGTTCATGGAAGCGTGTGGACGATCCTAGAATAACGAGGAGTTGTCATGCGTTATATTTTGATTGCTATTTAATTAGATATGTCTACTCGCTATTGTGCATTCTATGCTGGTGTGGCTTTTTCAGTCGACCCAGATTTTCGTCGACTGTTCTCCTTATTGACCGAAATAACCGTTTGCAGAAGAATAACAAAAAGGAACGTGACAGCTTACGAACTTTAATGGCGACTGTCTCATTTCCTAGCATTTTTTTGCGGTTTGTTTTTGTTTATGTTTTGGTATGATTAAAATTGTCAGTATTTTAGTACCGGTTCTTCTATTTATTCGTCCTTTTTTAGTTCATGTGTCCTAGTCGGTGTGTGTGTGTGTGTGTGTGTGTGTGTGTGTGTGTGTGTGTGTGTGTGTGAAAGATATGAAGGAATCCCGGTTCTCTGTTTTTTTTTGTTGTTTTCTTATCGTTTATGTCTTACGAGCCTGCCATCCCGGCGTTGCCCGGATACCAAGTGGATTGAACATAATTGTAATTGGAACTGGAAGAATATTGTAACATAAACGGAGCAAAGTGTAATATATGTTCTGATACTGCACTTTGTCTTTTCTGTCATGAGTGGAGCAGAAGTCCTTCTAGACTGAGGCAATAAAAAAATATTTCCTCAATTTAGAGTTCTTATTTTGGTAAACCTGAACTTTTTCTACATTAAAAATTGACTTTCTATCTAACTTTTCCCTCATAGGACAGTAAGTAAATAAACGTTTTACCATTTTAAATAAAAGCTCCACACAAACATACGCACAGACATGGTTGCTTATGTACTGGAATGACATTTTATTACTATATGTATATATACTTATGTACTGGAATGACATTTTATTACTATATATATATAAAGCTGAACGTCTGTGTGTGTGTGTGTGTGTGTGTGTCTGGTCACGGATAGGCTCCTATATGGTGGACTATTTAAAAAAAAAACTGATTACATATAATGATAGAAGATGTATCGAGGATCAGGAATGGATATGTTTGATCTGGAAGAACGGTTATTCATAAAAATTGTGGGATCTGCGTCCGCGCCTGACTCCCAAAGTACGGAAATAAAAAAATGAAAAAAAAAAAAACTTTGATAAGTATGTTTCAACATGGATGGTATAATAAAATTTTCAACAGGGATGGTATAATAAAATTGTGGGGTCTGCATTCGCGCCTGTACTCCATGAAAATATGGCACAAACTTTAACAAAGACTTTTCATATCTATTTGCGTAAGTATACTTTGATAATTATGTTTCAGTTTGAAGAAATATGGTATAATAAAATTATTGGGTGTTCGTTCGCGCCTAACCTCCATAGAATGTAAATATGTCACAAAGTTTAACAAGGTTTTTTAAAAGGGGTGAGGGTCCACAATAACACCTTAACTTTAATATTAATTCACGTTAGCTTTTATTTATTTTTTGGAGTTGAATCATATTGTGTTGAATACATTAATCTCATAAATTCACGTTCTTATTAAAGTGAAACCCAAAAGAAAAAGTGGGAACTTTAGACAATTTTCGACACAAATTTTGCATAACTCTGCTTTTTCCCTTCTCCATATGCATGTGGCACTCTTTCGAACGTTACTTGTGATCGTGTCAAAAGAAGGGAAAAATCCTGCTCACGTGGTTACGTGTCTTTTTAGAAACGTTTACATAACCTTTTTATTTTTATTTATATATCTGTTTAAGCTTTTTTGTCAGTGTACCGCGTGTTCTTCAGATTTCAATAGCACACCCCTGAATCCGACGGCGCAATACTACACCGTTTAATACTGTAAAACTGAAATGAAGCTGTTCTGCTTGAAAAGAGTGCCATTTTCTTCTTATTCATATTTATATCGATTCTTTGCTTTAAAAAACTAAAGTAATTACGTGTTTACTTTTTTAATATCCCATTTTGCTGTTTCGGATTATTTTACTAAAGTAAGTAAAGCTTCATTATTTTTCAAAACTGTTTTTGTTTATTTGTTTTTCGATATTTCGTCGATATTATTTAGTATGAGTGTTTAGCAGAAAAACCAACAAACGACTACACGAAAAAATAAATATACAAGAAAAAATGTTATCATAGTCAATAAAAGTTCAGTTCATGTTTTGTTTTGTTTTGGAATAGTTTTTAATGCTCTTTACTTGAAATAATTTCAGCGAACCGAAATTAAAACGAAATTTAAGGCGATAACTACTTAAATGAATTTTTATATAAACTACACATGCCATAATCGAATATTCCTCAAGCACAAAATAACGGAAAACATTAAAATATGTTTATAAATATTCCTTGACAGAACTCTCTTAAATTGTTAACACAGAATGCTCAGGTGTTCCTTCTTCAAATTGAAAACGGGGCTCTTCATTTCAAAGTCGCTGCCATTTTGATTTTTTTAAACCGGTTCGTGAATTAAAAAAAATATTTTTTTACAAACTTCTTAAAAATAAAACCAATGAACTTTTCTACCATAAAAGTAACTTTAATTGACTATGGTAACATTTATTTATTGTATATTTATATTATTATATATATAACATTTACTGTTTGTAAGGAAACATCATTTTGTTGGTCACTCTTGCCTACGAATGGAAACAAAGTTGATATAAAAAATATATTTTCGCGAAAATTATCTTTACTTTCATCATATTTTGCTTAGGGTAAAATATTTTGAGTATCAACACCTATTTTTTTACAACCGCCTCCTTTTCATTAACCTATCACACTTTCATCACTCACAGTCCATTTCTGTAGACTGTTTTTGAACCCGGTCAACGACGGGTACTTCTGCTAGTATATATATATATATATATATATATATATATATATATATATATATATATATATATATATATATATATATATATATATTAGTAATGGGGCGATTCCAATATTTTTCCCGATTCCGATACAATTACCGATTCCGATTCTTCATAAATAAGATTGTTATTTTCTCAGATTTTCATACAAACACTTGTTAAATATGCGGATATTTCCCTAAACGTCAAAATGCACTTATAAAGGATGATCTATCGATTTTAGCTTCACTGGTGTTTTAAAATCAATAAATACTTATTATTTTATCAATATTACTAGCAATGGAAAATTTTACTTTAAAAAATCAAATAAAAAAGGCAATTAAAAGAATCGTTTCAGCATCGGAAAATAGGCATCAATTTTTCGATTCCGATACCCATAAATCTTCGGATTTTATGATTCCCGATTCCGATTAATGGTTCCAACACTAATATATATATATATATATATATATATATATATATATAATTCAAACACGTTAGTATTGGCATATATGGTTTAGTTGCAGTTTTACTAATTTAGAACTGCTTTAAAGCTTCACCGCTCACTCATTTTTCGACCAAATTTTAAAAAATTATTACAGTTCATAGACCACCTTTTCAGCTATATTGTGAATAATTTTTGTCAATTTTCGTTCAGTAAAACAACAGTTATGATGAATTTACTGGTGTTCAAAATCGTAAAAAACGTAAAGTGAGCGACGATTTTTTATGACTGGTTTCCATAGCCACCACGCCGCATCAGCGACTACTGTGGTTACCAATTCACAGCTCTCGCAGAAAAGAGAAGTAACAAGTGAAACAGAGAGAATGAATGAATGAAAGGGAGATAATTGGGGGATTTTATTGAAAGCAGACGAGTGCCGGACATTGTTATAACATACGTGTATATTATGTTTATGGGGCAAAGATGTAAGACTGAAATTAAACAAAGAACGAGTGAATTTACTGGGAGCCTGGAAAAAGCATGGATTACAATAGAAAATGTGAGCATGGAAAGTAACATGGTTAAGCTTAAACATGGAAAAGAAAAGGACAAGATATTCTAGTAAAAAATAATAAATTTATAACTTAAAATATTGCAGCATTAAGATTTTTTAAAGTTCAAGTTAAAATTTTATAATCAATTCTTATTGCTGCAATATTTTAAATTATAAATTTATGATATTTTTTATCCTTTTACTTGTCCTTTTCTTTTCCATGTTTTACTTAACCATATTACTTTTCATCCTCGCATATTTCTATTGTAATATATATATATATATATATATATATATATATATATATATATATATATATATATATATATATATATATATATATATATATATACTAGCAGTTCCGCCCGGCCTTGCTCGGGCCCTATGTACTGTTCATAACTTTATGTGGGCATATGTATATATTTAATAGTGTGAATATGTACGGTAATACCGTTCTATATGATAGGCGTCCTTAGAGAAGAATTCGTAGAGACAGCAGACGTCAAATTTCTTTTAATTTTACCCCCAATTTGGACACCTTAATATTTATTGCTTTAGGCTCAAATTAAATTAAAATATTTGACCCATGTCCAAATAACCTGCATGTAAAATTTAAAGTGCTTAGACCCAAACTCGGCGGAGGAGTTTGGTAGAGTCTGCAAAGGTTAACTCTGTAAACTTTGGCCTCTTGCCGGACAAAATTTCGTCCAAAAACTGATGAAAAAGCTTGCTGCATGTCTGAATAAACTTTATGTAAAATTTAAAATGTTCCTATTTACAATGCCTTCCCACGGGACAGAGTTAGCCACCAGGGTCGTTTTTAGACGTGGAGAAAAGGAACAAAAATAAAAATTGTTTCATTCGTGAAGGATTTCTCTTTCACTTGACTTAATAGTTGGCTAGAAACCGCAAAGGTAAAATCTTTTGAACTTTAACCCCTTGGAAGCAATATTTTCAGCAAAAATACGATTGAAAATCTTGGTCTATGTCTGAATACACTTTATGTTAAATTTCAAATGTTTAAACCCAAAGGTTGCTGAGGAATTTGGTAGAGACCGCAGAGGTAATTGTTTTTTAAATTTCACTCCAATTTTGACACCTTAACATTTATTGTTTTAGGCTCAAATCTAATTGAAATATTAGATCCATCTCGGAGTAACCGATATCTAAAATTTCAAGTGTTTAGACCCAAAATTGGCGGAGGAGTTTGGTAGAGTTCTCAAAGGTCAAATCATTGAACAGCCAAATTTCTGGCCGAAAATCGATTAAGATATTTTCCCAAATCTCGATACCCCTTATGACAAATCTCGATTCTGTAGACCGAAAATTGACAGAGTTATTTGAGAAGGAAGTGTACACACACAGAAACACATACACAGACATTTTCACTTGTACGCGCACGCGCACACACACACACGCACACGCACACGCACACGCACACGCACACATGCATATAGTATGGCATAATCGCGTTGACACACCGGTTCTCGTCAGATCACCGAAGTTAAGCAACTTGGAGCCTGGTTAAAACAAGATGGGTGACCATTTGGAAATTCTAGGCGCTGTATGTGCTCTCCGCTTATATCGGCATTTGTTTCCAGTTGTCCTATACAGACTCTTCTACTTGTCGCTGGTATTTGACAATGAGAGGTGTGGTTGAGGATTGCGCACCTCCTGCGACAAAAAAATTTACGCGCACGCACCTCTTCGTGGGTATCCATAGTCTGTAAATAACTGAAGGAGGTCTCATATATAGTGTGCTTCACAACTAAATTTTCATTAGCAAATCATTGATATATATATATATATATATATATATATATATATATATATATATATATAATTTCAATACATTACAAAACATTAACGTTACAAACAATTGTTTATGTTCATTTCATAAATAAAGAAGTTATGTTCACCATATTTGTTTGCTCATACCGTTAAAATGTTAAAATGTTATTTGACTGATAAAGATATATTGCAAAATCCACACATACGAGAATATTCACACGATTATTGCCCTTTGCAGTTTTATATTTCTTTCTTCATTTTCACTCCATATTTCTCATTTTTTCATTCTGCTTAAAGAATAAAAATCTATCATATCGCAATCAATCAATCTGACTAATCCACGTTGATCCTTAGTAATCCTTAATTGTGAATCGAACGGATACCATACTTTTTAGTTCGCAGAATATCGTCATAACAAATAACCATACAGAAACTCAAGCAAAATCGGTACTACTTTCCGAAATAAATTAGAACGGTCAGACAAACAAACAGCCAGACGATGAGAAATATAATATAGATATATAATGAATTTCGTGATTTTATATTTGTCTAAGCATTACTTTCGTCAAAATCTATCTTATTGTTCAATACAATTACGGAATTTTTGCTGTTATTTAACATTCAGTGGCTCATAAAATGTAATTAATCACTTTACTAAATTTTAACTTTACTGAAATGTAATTAATCTCTGTGTAACTTTACTAATAACCATAATTATTTTTACTAAGAAATTCAGCGGAGTGAGAAATATATATATAAAAGGAGCGATATTGAAACGAGAGTCATTGTTTTTTATAAGATATTCGTGTGTGGTTTAAGCAGTGAAAGAAAGTGAGACTATATACTTTGTGAATGTGAGCAGTAGGAGTTCTGCATGGAGGTGTGGTGAAGGAAGGGAGTAGGGATGGGGTAAAGGAAGTGGCGAGAAATACGACCCCAGAGGGTCAAGCTGTAACAGTGGGGAGGTATTGGTATTATTTAAACTTGGCAGCAGTTTATTGGCCTAAGTTTTCACTTTGCTCTGAAGTCATCCCCCATCGCCGTTACTTCCCTATCTTAGGCTTTTATCGCTGTTTTTTTTCTTTCTGGTGGCGACTTAACTATTCATCTATTTTATTGGTAGGCTCTATTTATTTTATTCCTCGTTTTTTTATCTGTTCATTTGTTTCTCGTTTTCAATTTATTTATTTGTTTGTCTATTTATTTATTAGATATATGTCCATATGGCCAAACGAACAGCCAGTTAACAGATATACAAGCTAATTTATATGATTTAAATAAAGGTAGTATACTGGGAATTATATTTTCCACTGTACTGCTGTGTCTGAAGTAATTACAACAGCAAAGGTTTTCATATCTATATATAAACTTAATTTCGATGGTTGTCATTCTTTTACTTGATTTGTTTATCTTTTCCTCAATACTTGAGTGTAAATATATTTTATAGGTTTAGATGCTTCGTTATAGAGATATGTTTATCAAACAAGTACATAATAGCATATATTTATCTACATTAGTGGAGTATTCCGTTTCCAAATCCCTCAAATTAGAGTACTTAGTTATCGTTTGAGATCAATTATGTTGGTTTCCTTATGTAACACTGCTTTACGATTATACTTCTTGTAGGTATATATCAACATTCCAATTACAAGCGTGCTAGACCCATAGATTATTTTAGTTAATCGTTTTCGGGTGTTTAATTATTAAGTATGCAAAGTGCACTCACATTTATCCAATTGGTGTCATATTGTGTTGTTGTTCGTCTAGTTTAATATTAAACGGTAGCGTATGAGATGCTGTGTAGGAGTAACGAGAGAATGGCACCTTCCTTAATTTTGCTAAGTTATTTATGCAATCCTATTCAATGATTTTCAGTGAGTATAGTTATTAATAAGAGGTTTGCCGGTTTTTAGTAAGTATAGTTATTAATTTGTAGTGCATCGGGACTACTTTGAATCATTTCAACTCTTTCCTTAGTCTAATTATTAATTAATTAAGATATATGGAGTGAGGGGTTATGTATTGTAGTACTACCCCTATGAGAGGATCGCTATTCGTTTTTAACAGCTTACTTAAAGCGTAGTCCCAGAAGTGTTTTCAGCTTATAGCCGATACTACTTTTACATTTCACGGTCTCTAAAGCTAATAATCTCATGTTTCTCCGCTAAACATAGACAACAGGGTAATGTTAATGAACTACATGTTTTAGCTTTCCTAAATATTTTCCATTCGACTAAAAGTGTTCGCTTCGATTATGTATATGTAATGTTTGCATAAAAAAAACACATACTATATCCCGGCTCTGTACTCCATTGGGCACTCTTTAAGAATCTCGGTTTCATTGCATTTACATCTAAGAAACTAATCTATACAACAATTACATACACACCCACACACACACATAATATATATATATATATATATATATATATATATATATATATATATATTATGGTTTCGATTCCCGAGTTCGAATATGTCTAACTGATGAGCCAAAATAAAACGGAACTCGTCTTGGACTTCCGGTTGTGGACTGTCATGGCGCTTGTGAGCTGCGACATTGTTTGGCTGTGGAAATAATTATAGAATCTTTCACATTTTGAAAATTCTGAATATATATATATATATATATATATATATATATATATATATATATATATATATATATATATATATATAATCAACAAAAATGTCGAGTTCGGTCGCGGTCGAACCACTTGCTTCTCTGACAACATGTGACTATGTATCCCCACGCGCCTTGTGATCGCTGAGTCGGCCCAGATTCTCGTCGACTGTTCCCTTTATTGACAGAAAAACAGTTTGCGGATTTTAATGGCGACAGTTTCAATTGGCAATTTTTTCGGAGTGTTTTGTTTTTGATGAGATTAAAAGTGTCAATCTATTGCAAAGTATCCGGTTTTTTTTGTTTTTTTTTTCATTTATTCGTCCTTTTGGAGTTCATGTGTTCTAGTCAGTTTCATGATTTTCGTTTTTTTTTTTTTGTTTGTTAAATGATTTATGCCTAACGATCTTACTTTTCTGACATTACCCCGGTGTCAATCGGTTAAACAGAATTGCATTTGCACTGAACAGCCGAAACACTTGCCTTTTCTCTTTCTTGCTTTCTCTCTCTATTTCCACACACGCGCGCGCGTTACGTTGTATTATATTTGGGAAGCAACTATTTTTGAAAATGCCTTCTTTTGCGTCCTGTGCAATTCTTTAAAGTTCACCTTTCCATGTTTTGTTTTCTTTCTCCATAAGAAGGGGTTAGCTTATTGCTGAAGCACCCAAATCGGGAATCTCAGACGAGATGACCCAGGCATTTCTTGCAGGCCAGATTAATCTTTCTGTAGGGCGCTGGCGTTTAAAATCCCACTTTCCGAACCCTAGTTCACATCATCCTGCCGTGGGAGAGAGGTAAATAACTTCAGGGCAGCCCCCAGTATAGCAGATGCTGTCAAAGCGAACTCCTGGTGGGATGACAACGACCCGGAACCGGTTTGGATAACAAGGCCATGACTTTTTACGAGATCTAATGTCAACTGTCTCATTTTCTGACCCTTTTTATTTCTGGCTGGGCCGATATTTTTGTTTTTAGGAAAGTGTCCCCAATTTGCAAAGTGTTTATCGTCCTACTTTGTGTTCCGTCTGACTTTAGATCACGTGATCTTATCGCATGTGATGTTGAATAAACATCCATTGACTTTCCACATTCGTTAGTAATAAAAATCATCTAAAAAAAATAATAATAAAATGAAGACCACTGAGCGATGCCAACGACATATCAATGGTAAGCTATTGTTGCGAGGACGCAAATTCATCTGCAAAACTTATCGAAAGAGGTGGAGAATATTGGAAATCTAAGGAAACTTTTTGTAACTCAGACTCCAGAGAACACAAGTTGTCAAAGAGAAAGCTTTGATGATGACTGTGTGAATAATAATAATAATAAAAATAATAATAATAATAATAATAATAATAAGAAGAAGAAGAAGAAGAAGAAGAAGAAGAAGAAGAAAAAACAAAATAATCATAAGAATAACATTTGTAATAATAATAATAAAAAATAATAATAATAATAATAATAATAATTATTATTATATTAATATTAATAATATTAATAATAATAACAATAATAATAACAATAGTAATAAAATTAATTATAATAATAGCATTTATAATAATAATATTATTAATAATAACATTAATAATAATATTAACATTAATAATAATAACAGCAATAATAATAGTAACAACAACAACAATGATGATGATGATGATGATGATAATAATGATGATGATGATGATGATGATAATAATAATAATAATAATAATAATAATAATAATAATAATAGTAGTAGTAGTAGTAGTTGTTGTTGTTGTTGCCGTGGAACAACAGTGAAAATAAGAACAATCAAGTCAAGGTTCGATTTAGGAACAAGTGTATTAAGAACAATGTACGAAGATAGGAAAGCGTGTATATCTGCTGGGCACTCGGCTAGCATTTAAAGTGCAGTCACATCTCTCTCACCGGTGTTCGAATTACTAGCGCTATTTATAGTGCTAATCGATGTAAATTGCCCTGTTCTAGGAAGGCCGGTATAACACCCACCTTTGAAAATATCCCGTCTGGGATTAATAACTTTTTGTTTTGGGTTCACCCTAATCAATTCTGTTGATTTCCGTTTTCTGTTTGATCTTTTGTTCTCCGGAGCTGTCTCTGGTATGAGTACCTGAAAAGTATCAAACACTTTGTCCATGATGTCCTCTTCGGGCGTTCTGGTCACCTCACTGTTCGAGTATCTTTTCCGAATTTGGTTAGTTTTACGTTTGTGCACGAAGTCTGGTCCCTTAATCATGTAGACCATGTTGCCTATGTGTTTCTCAACAATGCCGGGCTCCCAGAAAGTCTTATTATTTTTGTGAATCTTGTAGAAGACTCTTTCGCCAACTTTATACCGTTTTTTAATTGTTTTTTTTTTTTTAGTTTTGGCCTATCCTAGTTTGGCAGCAACTTGTTAAAAATCTATCTAACCTTGCGTCCGAACATAACCTCATGTGTCGTCGACATTTTGATGTTTGCATTCGAAGTGACTCTGTAGAGTTGTAAAAACTGTTGGATTGACTTATCCATCGTCGACCCACTAGGTTTTTTTCAGAGCTCTCTTGAATGTGTCAACGAATTTCTCTGCTTGACCATTACTTCTTGAGTGGTATGGCGGAATGGTTATATGCTCGATTAGATGATCCTCACAAAAATTTTTAAATTCGGTAGACGTAAATTGCGTTCCATTGTCTGCAACAATGCAGTCCATAAGTCCAAATCTAGCAAATAGTTCATACAGAAAGTTGATAGTTACCTCGGATGTGGGATTCTTACATTTTAATACTTCAGGCCATTTAGATAGGCTATCTACAACAATGAGATAGTACACCCCCATCTAGCGGTCCTACGAAATCTAAATGAATCCTAGACCAAGGTCGGTCCGGTTTTGCCCACGATCCGAATTGAGTCCGAGGAGCTTTTTTTCTAATGCGCATCCTCTACACTCCCTGATTTTTTTCTTCTATATCCTTATCCATGTTTGGCCAATAAACGAAAGAGCGCATAAGGCTTTTCATTCTTGATATACCTGGATGTCCCACATGGAATTCCTTGAACATTCTTTTCTGTTATGTCACAGGAATTACGACCCTGTCGCTATATAACAGGACGTTATCGCAAATTGAATAAATTTCTCCATCCAGTTCGTTATTGTTGATCCTTTCTTTCGTGCGTATAATAAATTCGTCCCCCTCTGCCTTACTCTTAATCTCATCAAGCGTTACTGGAAGTTCTCTTATTGTGTCACATAACGTATTTTTTTACTTCTACTTCCGCTTGAATGGCTGCTATTACCATATCCTCCAATGGTTCCGTCTGCTTAGGTATTAACCTCGATATGCCGTCTGAATAACCACATTTTTAGATGGTACATACTCCATTTGAAAATTGTAATTCAGAAGTATGGTACTCCATCTTTGGAGTCTATTCGCCAAATGTTGTGGTAGTCCCTTTTTCGATCTGAAAATCGTTAATAATGGTTTGTGGTCTGTTTGTAACAGAATTTGCTTACCGTGCAGAAACGATGAAATTTATTTACCGCTTAGCGACTCTTTTTCAATTTGCCATCAGTTCTTTTCGGCTGGCAAAAGTGATCGGGAGGAATGTGCTATGGGTTTCACTTTTCCATTATCCATTTTGTGCAAAATGCATGCTCCTATACCATAGGAGCTGGAATCGCTTGCAACTATAATTTCACGCTTGGGATTATAATGTGCCAGAAACAAGTCAGACGTTAAAGTCTCTTACATTTCCCGAAATGCTTCTTCGCACTCTTGCGTCCAGACCCATTTTTGATCTTTCCTTAACAGCTCATTTAAAGGCGACCTTAGTTTATGCATATTTGGCACAAATACATTGTAGTAAACCTAAGAAACTTTGTAAAGACGCAATATTTTATGGAGCAGGCATATTCTTTATTGCACTCGATCTATCTGGATTCGGCCTTCTTCCATGTTTATCGATGTTTTGCCACAAGTATTTTATTTTCTCCATGAAAAATGCACATTTTCTTGTTTTACTTTAAATCCATAATCCTGGATCCTTTTGAATACTTGGTTTACATGAGCTTTGTGTTGTTCTTTGCTAGCGCTTTTCATTAACACATCGTCCAGGTACCCTACTGTGAAATCCAACTCATTTAACATAATGTCCATAATTTGCTGAAAAATCACAGGGGCGACTTTGACCCCAAAAGGAAATCTGTTAAACTTGTACAATCCCTTATGGGTATCAATACATAGCAGCTTTGAACACTCATCATCGACTGGAACTTGTAAGTACGCGTAACTGAGGTCGATTTAAAAAAAATTCCCCTCCACTCAGTTTCGCAAATATTGATATCATTTTAAACTTCAAACCTTCGCCCGACAAATATCGAAAAATTGGCCAAAAACATTAATTTCTTCACCCTAAAATAATCAGTTTTCTACAGGGAGGGGTCAGCAAAAACCATCCTCTCATGACAAGTTCGCTTCTACGCATGCGCAAATAACGTCGGAACATGATTTAGTTTAAATATTTAAAAAACCGACACAAGTTCGTCGGTGCCGTCTTAGTTGCTTAGAGCGCGGCCTAATTATCTAAAGGCTTTGGGTTCGAATCGTGGTGTGAGATGTCTTTTTTTTTTTCTTCGATTTTTTAAATTTTAATATTGGAACACGGTTATTTAAGCCATTTTTCACGTGTTTTTTTTTTGTTTTTTTTAAAGAAGTTTTAACTTAACTGTTTAACTGTTTTCTTTTTCGTGTTTTCTTTTTTGTTTTTTCGATTTTTACATTTGACATCGTTCGTTTGCCTTACGTTAGTTTTTTTGTGTTTTTTTTTCGATTTTTTAAAGTTTTAACCTTTATTTTTTTTATTATTTACTTCGCTTATTCTTATGTTTTGATTACCCCCCCCGCCCGAGCACACACACCTTTAAACCCCCGGGCAACGCCGGGTAACCCCCGCTTGTGTACCATTAAAGACTTTACTAAACCACAAAGTTCTGGATCTTCAGGTCCAGGTATATTTGCTGACACAATTGCATCAATTTGTTGAACTGTTCTGAGCTTATCCGAAGCATTATGATCATGTAGCAGTGTTGTGGCCATCTTTTTTTAAATCAATAACATAAACATATGCAAAGCTGCACGTGTAACTGTGTGGCAAGAGTTGCGTAATCATCAGCCATGCCTCTCCTGAATCGGACCTGCTTGAGTCCAGTAGCAAGGAGAAGTCCAGAACAACTGGAAAAAAGGTTATTTACGGGCACCGCTCCCGAGGGTCGATCGGTAGAACTGCTGTCTATCAACCCGATTGTTCTAGGCTCAATCCTCGGCTTGGGAGAGGTGCTAGTCTAGTGGCACTGATGAGTTGTGATACAACTAAACAGGACTGTATTTCGATGGCTACAAATATATTTTAAGCCCCCCCCCTCTTCGAGTAGAGCACTGTCGTAAATAATCTCACCCACTACTAAATTGGCTGAAAAATTCGAGGCTCGCTGTTTGTTTATAAATAAGCGGTTTGAGCACTATAAAAGTGATGGACAAATATTTGTTTAAAATACACTTTTGGCGACGTTATTTGCAGACTTCACCCCTGTAGATCGATCGGTAAAACCACTGACTATCAACCCGATGGTCCTAGGTTTAATCCTCGGCTAGTCTAGCGGCACTGATGGGTTATGATACAACAAAACCGGACTGTATGTCGATGACTATATATATATATATATATATATATATATATATATATATATATATATATATAACTCAAATGACCTTGTAACGGGTGTTGTAACCCAACATTTGGTTTACGACTTCCGATTGCGCATGCGTACATAAACATATAATCAATGCGACAATAAAACGTATTGTTTTACTGTGTACGTCTTCAGCATCCCAATTGTTTTTCCCGTTTAAATTATCCAAATAAACAATTATTAATACTTTATGCAATTTGTTTTGCATAGTTCATTTCCGTATTACGTTTAAGTTATTTTAACGCAATTTTCTTACAAATAAATCTATTTTCATCCGTTGACAATCATAAGGGCATTTTACAACGGCGATTTACCCACCGCCTTCATTAAAAAAAGTATTCTGCATTTTTTAATACACCTAAACATTCATACATTTTCTTCAACACTACCAACATAAATAAATAACCCCGTTTTTTTTTAATTTGTGTTACAAATAAATAATCAACGCGACAATAAAACGTATTGGTTTACTGTGTACGTTTTTAGCGTCCCAATTGTTTTTTGTTTTTTCGCATTTAAATCAAAAGACATCAAAATTTGAATTTAACTTTAAGTATTATGGTATCTGTTAAGTTCACACTTATAAGTATGGCAAACCACTTATAATTCAATAACTGTAAGTTTTTTTAAATAATTTTAAAATAAAAAAAATATAAACAGAACGATTCATAGAAATCTATCTATATATTTGATTTTTTTTCATTTAATATACTTTCACAGAAACGTTTCTGTTATGTCACAAAAACTATATTCTTTACGTCACAAGTGCCACGCCCATACATTAATTCCATAGCAAATATAACATACTGACACAACGTAGTCTAGTATATATATGTTTGGGATTCGGTTTCGATTCAAGCTGATGAACCCAAGTTATATAGACATATTTTTATTTTTGAAATCGCAACTTTATACTATATAAACATCGATAAAATATTAATTCTTGAATAATATATACGAAATCTGCAATAATTAAAATATCATATTTAAGCGTATTTTACGACCTGACTACGCCGGACGTCCCTGCTAGATTGGATAAATATACTTTTGCACTTTTAACAAAAAAGCTACAATAATATCAGGGCGTTTCTATTTACGCTGGATATCTACAGAATACCAACATCAATATATTATATATGAATCTCTGTGGAATTTCCTCTAGTTTCTACAGTAATAAAACAAGGGATGATTATTGTTTTTAAAATGAATTAAATTTCCACAATCTATATATATAAAAGCCGAAATGTATGTATGTATGTATGTATGTATGTATGTGTGTTCGCTTTTTCTGTATGTCAACAAAAGGCTTTTTTCAGAGAAGCGGTCGCTCGCTTAACAACTTTTTAAAACTTTTTATATCACATATAAATCGTAATATCTCACAGTTCATAACGAACCTCGCCTGTCTATTTAATTTGGTCGATTTCGGGAAGATAAATATTCAATATTTGTCGCTCGCCGCATGCGGGTTAGTCTTTTTCCTATAACATCTGGGGGGGGGGCGGTCAGCAGTAAATGAATACTATCCCGCAGTCAAACTTGACCTCATTAACTCATTAAAACGGGCACCTGCCAAATCCAAATAATTAAATAAATTCAAACATGTTTCCATTAGCATCTCGCGGTAAACGTCGTACGTTTTTTTTTTTCTTCACACTTTAATTTAGAACTTTGCCTCAATGGTTCGGGTTCGATCCTCATACTTACTTTTTTTTTTTAACCCACCTCCAAACACCCGGGCAACGCCGGGTACTCCTCGCTAGTATAAAATAAATAAAGAACGAAGAGGCATATTCGTTCTGTTTATTCAGAGAGGTTTTTAATAGTATTCACAACTATGATAGGCAGCAATATTATTCTTAAGAGTAAGTTATACCGTTTGATAAAAAAAAAAAAATGCTCCGTGGAATTTCCACGGGGTCGTGTTACTCATGTTATGATATACGTGTATAGGTTAATATCTGCTGGTACTCTTTTATGGTCTGACAATCCTTGGAAGATACTCACCTGATCTGTTGCCCGGAAAAAAAATGGTCGGTATAAGTAGAAACCGGTTATGGCTGAATTTGGTCTATCGACCCATAGGAATTTTTCATTAAAAGGAAGTTTGGAGCCTTGTGTTTCACACATCCATTCGCACATCCCATATTTTCAATGATACCCATCCTGTCTGCGACTCTACTTATATGAAAACAGGCCCTTTTAATTTTCTTTTCGCTTGACAAGATGCCAATGATATTTCGCGAGATCTGTTACCTGCATCCGTCTGATGGCGGTCTGGGAATGCCAAGCATGTAGATGCGTCAACAGACGCTTCACTTATTCTAAATAGAGCGAATACTGTCTGCTACCTGTAAGGGAAAGGGTGAACTCTGGAAAGAAGACGCTAAGGCAAACTAAAAGTGTGCACTCAGATGAACGGGGGTGGGTAAGCTAATTATCCCGAAACTCGTATCGAGAGTATATACAAAATTTGACGTTCTTCCAAGAACACATTACGAAAACCCGGAATACTTATTTTTAGGCGCAAGGAAAGCAGAATGTTTAAAAATCAAAAACAAATATATTGAAAATTGTAGGTAATCATTAAGATTGACGGCTTAAACAGAATACGAGAAAAAATGTGTATAGACGATAAAATAGTTTTATGTAGGATTTTAAAATTATTAAATGACGGACTATTTCGAGAATAAATCTTGTTAGTATTACGCATGCAATCTCAAGAAAAGGGCATTCGAAATGTGTAAACCCCAAGTTGTGCGTTTACCTTATGGCGCCATTTTACTTAATGTGTTGCTCAAGACGAAAAAGTATTAAAACCTTACTTAATACAAAGTTGATTTGCACCCCAAAGCGTTCTTAATGTAATGATCTTTAACACACACACACACACACACACACACACACACACACACACACACACACACACACACACACACATGTTAGCAAGTTAAATAGAAAAACCCTGTTTAGGCCGTCATTCTTAACGATTACCAGATCGTATGGAATGTCACTTTTATAAAGAATTATATGTTGGATGAGTAAAAATAAAATTAATATGAAAAAATCAACATAAGGTAAATACGTTCTATCAAGTTCCATTTATTTCTTAATACATAATAAAAATCGACAAAGATCAGATAGTTCTATTATTTTAAGTAAATTTTAATCACAGGCATTTTTAGGGTGGGAGAAGAAGAGAGTGATAGACAGAAACTCAGTTTGTGATGAGTCACTTAGTGAGTTAATTGCAAATTATGGATATAACATATTTTTCTATAGGGGACATCGCACAAACACACATAAACACATACTTTTAGTTATATATGAGATTTCTTTATATATAGTCTTGGAAGTTTTTTTTTTCATTTTTATATTTTTTATCATTCGTTAGAAAACTATTTAGTCAGTAAGTCATTTAATCACCTGCAGTCAATGCATCAACTTGCTCTCTCGAATTCACTATAGAACTAATGTTAATTTAAGGGATCATCAGTTGTTTACCATGAAATACTGTTTCGGAGATTTAAAAACAAAATAGTATATTAAATCATGGATCCCTAGCAGTATTGATCAAACACCGCCTCCCTTAATCTTAAGAACAAAACTGTTACTGATATTAGATCTAGTTTCCTATTCTTAATGAATTTGGCTATCCTATTTATGTTATAAAAATGAATTCTTTACCTGTGAGATTCGGCTATTGCCAAAATCAAAATAGATATATATTTTTTTAATTTACAAGTCTTGTATTTATTAGATAAGAATTAATCCATTTGACTAGTCTACTATTATTAGTAATTTGTATATTTACATTCTTATTTATTTAAAATTTAATATCTAAAGGTTAAAAATATATAAGATATATACACTTAAACATTTTTTTTTCTATAATACATTTTATACATTAATAAGATAGTTTTGGATTTCCGTTATAAATATATTCTGGTTAATTTTATATGATTCAAAAGCATCAGGATAGCGAACAAATGCTTTATTTAAATGTTTTAATTTTTTAGTTTTATCCTCACTTTGTTTGATCATCTTTATTACTAAACTAGAAAACTAGGGATATAAAATCTATTAATTTGAAAGTAACACGAACTAAAAAACTCTGACATTCACTTTTCGTTCATTTCTTGATTTGAATGATTTTGCTCCGTACAGTTGCTCGCTAGCAATTTAAAAATTTTTTTGACACATTCTTTAAAAGATTTTTCTTACAGTTAAAGATATATACTGTCAGACTATTTTCTTCTTCATGATATATATATGTATATATTAGGGGATATATTTGGTAAAAAACAAAAGAAAAACAAAACAAAACAGAGGAAAAAGTGCTCAATACTTTAGTAAAGCTAAATATATTTTTATTATTCCAATCTCGGTGTTTTTTTTGTGTTTTTTTTAATTGGTCTTTTCTTAAATAATTACAAATTGTTTCAATCGACAGGACAATAATATTTACCTGCTGATTTCTTCAGATAATTCAATTATTGTCCTGTCGATTGAAACAATTTGTAATTATTTAAGCACCCCCCCCCCAAAAAAAAAAACGAGGTCGAAATAATTAAAACACACACACACACACACACACACACACACACACACACACACATATATATATATATATATTACGAAATCAAACGTCGCAGCTCACACAAGCTATGAAGCCATAGACTGTAAGTCCTTGACTAAAGTGTCACCCTCTTTTTGGCCCATCAGTAGAACATATCTAAACTATGTATTCGAAACCCGAATCACTTGCATGTGAGGTGAGTACCCTGCTATGTAAGCCATCGCGCTATATACACAAGAGTCTCTGAGCTTATACAGATCAAGTAAACCACGACAAAGTCTGACTGATAAATAGACCTACTTTTTCTAAACAATGATATAATCACCCAAATACTAAGAAACGATGTCGATGTCTACAAGTAAAATTTTTACATTCGCAACAACGATATCATGCGACAGGCTCACCAAGCGAACAAATTGATATTAGATTCTTTTTGATTGACAATCTTTCTGTGTGTAGTGCGGCATGCACGTGGTGACAGGGTACTAGCCTCGCATGCAAGTGATTTCAGTTTAGAATTCCGATTTCGAATATGCGCCACAGCTGAGCTACAATGAGAGCGAAATTCGAATCTACGAATTCCGAGCTTTTTATAGATTGTGTAAGCTCTGATGTTGATTATGGTAAAAATTATATATATATATATATATATATATATATATATATATATATATATATATATATATATATATATATATATATGTATATATATATGTATATATATATATATATATATATATATATATATATATATATATATATATATATATATATATATATATGAACAAATGATTAATAATTTTATTAATCATTTGTTCATAATAATATTTCCTTTTCGGTGTTATTGAGCTTTTTACATCTGGCTGAGTTTATTTTACTTGTAAATATTAACTCTTTAAGTTTACCATTTTGATTACCTTGGTAAACTTATTGTAACTTTTATTTTATATATATATATATATATATATATATATATATATATATATATATATATATATATATATGTGTGTGTGTGTGTGTGTGTGTGTGTGGAGAGAGAGAGAGAGAGAGTGAGAGAGAGAGAGACGGAAATAGCGTTACGGTTGGATTTGTGGAGGATTTTTATCGCGTGTGAATATTTTTCAATAAGGTGTATTCATTTTCTGTTGAACATGTTTCGATAATAAATGACTTCACGTTATTGCAAAAAAACAAAAAAAAACACAAAAAAACCCCCAAAACTTACTATTATTTACTTATTATTACTTATTATTACTGGAGTCATTAAGCATTTCCAAAGTCCCAGGTCCTGGATATGACCTTAAACTATATCCGATGGTGAGGCCCCAGCTTGACGGCCTTATGGAGTGTGGAGCCACCCTTTAATGGCCATTGCTCCCAGGTCCACTCTGACCCGGAGTGGTAGTACCTGTTAGGGTCCCAACTATGAGTTTAATAGAGTACGACTTAAAAAACAAATATACTATATTAAAAAATCGTTCTTCAAAATCACCATATTCGGCATTAAATAACCTGAAAAGGGTTGATATGCCGTAAAACAGAACAACCAACCAACCAAAGTCCCAGTACTTTCACCACTGTTTTAGTGGACATCTTGTTAGTACTCTATCTCCTAGGTCTTTCCTTTACAACTTGACGGTTGACAATTTTTTCAATTCACCATTGAAACCTTTTTCTCATATTCCATCAGAACAGGTACAATTTCTAATTGCTTCAACTTCCGCAATCTTTTTATATTCCTTTTCTTGGCATTTTTCGACCTTCCCCTTTCTTTTTCCTTCACATTCACATTAGCTGATACTATATCAATGATTATTTTTTTAACAGGATTAAATCTTGCTTCAATCAAATTTTTACATTGAATATTCATATCCCACAAAAATGTCAAAGTATCAATCTCAACCACTCCTGGAATATGTTCATACTGTTCTTTTTACTGCATTCCAAATCTCTTGTATTGCATATATCCCTATTGAACGTTTCTCGCAATATTGTCATGGCTCCTCTTGTATTCTTGTACTCGTTTTGAGTTAACTCTCCAGAACAACTGACGATGTGTTGTATATTCTCATCTTTCTACGCACACAATCAACACAGGTGACTTTCAGCAATTTAATCAATGTGAAACTTCACACAATTTGTCCTAAGCGATTGCTTCTGTGCGGCACATATTAAGCTTTAGCTTATATTAACATATTAAGCTTTAGTCCCAACCTTAAATTCACATTTTGGCAACCATCGATAGTTTTTTTTTCTTGTCCACTGTGTGACGTCAGAGCAAAGCGAACATTCAATCTCTCTACCTCTCTATCTATTCTCTATATATCTCACTCATCTCTCTCTCTTTCTAAGACCTAATCAACCAGATAACCCTCTCTCTCTGTGAATGATGTGGCGTGGCAGTCACTTGGCTGAGGGAAGTGGGACAGAGGTTGGGTGTGAATATCGCCGTGACGAGCGGAAATACGTCGGCATGCCAACCAGACAGCGAACATTTGTGGCGGGAAGAGCGGACCACGAGGGTTTTGAAAATAAGAAAAAATAGTTGGCGAAAAGAAGCGAGACAGCCCGGTGTACAAACATTATCTCCGAGAATCGAACCTCATCGAAGATTGGGATTTGAATTAATTAAACTGCGGATTATCATTCAAATACAATCGTATCGTCGATTGAACTCATATATTCTTCTTTGGAACTAATATTCGAGGAGGAGATAGACTTTCGCCATCTCAACTTTTTTCTTGGATATTGTGTTTGCGAACTGATGATCCGTGTTTACCCTAACGGACAAAACAGATAAGTTTGGCCTATCTCATGCCAATATCTTTTCTTATCCACAAATTTTTATACATATTGTACTGTATTTGCATGTCGCATACATCTGGCAAACATCCTCAAAAATAGGTCTATCTCATTCATTCTTTTCATCGGAGCTTTTTCTTCTTCCTTTTTTTTGTATATAAAAGTCTTCCTTGAATTTTAAACTTTGAGTGTTTGTTTCGTCATTCATTGCTCTGTTGTTCCATTCCCCTTAATGATATATTTCGCTGGTTGATCCGACATCCGACGATTAACCGAAGATAATTATGAGATATAGGATATAAAATAAAATACATTTTTGTGTCTCGATCTGATTGCCAATCAATTCGGTCATCCATTAACAGGGTCGTGACAACTGCCTCTGGTAGATCCCTATTGAATAAACCATTTATTTTCTTCTCTTGCGCTTTTCATTTATTTTTTTGCTTTTAATGCTTTTGTTCCCTACCAATTCGCTCACTAGCAACTTTTTAAAAAAAAATTTGACACATTCTTTACCAGATTTTTCTTTACAATTGAAGATTTAAACTGTCAGACTATTTTCTTCAGCATCGTTTTACATTTTATTATTCCTCTTTCTCTTTTCGCATATAATCTTCAACACATTCACACATTTGAGTGAAAAGCTATATTCATTGTCATTGTTTTCCTTGTCTTCCTTTTCACACCTTTCAGCTCGTTTTCTTTTCATTAAATAATACCTGACCCATATCTAAATATAGCTAAAACCCACGTGTTTACTGCGGATATTATGTTTTTCCAACTAATCTTTACCTAAGAACCAACCGTAATATCCTGAAATATTATTTTCCTATTATTACTTTCAATTCAGCTAATTCCACAATTTCGAAATATGTGTATCCTCCTTCTCAAACCTATTTTGTCATTTCCCCTCTCAAAAGCTTTATTCTTGACTTTAAACAATGTTTCCTCTTTTCAATGTCAGAACACTACACATCTTCATGTCAGATTCTATAACTATGCTATTACTCAACATGTGAATAATCCTCATAAACATACTTCATTTGTTGCATTCAACTTAAAGATGTCTATAACACACATTTACATTTCGCAATATGAATGACAAGTTTACCATGATTAAAAACAAACAACATTGGTGAACAAATGTCCCCTTAAAAATCCCTCTCTTCATATAATCTTCTCGAAGATCTTCCCCGTTTAATGTTAATGGCACCTTCCATTTTTTTCATACTTCCTTCCATTCGCCGCTATTCCAAATATTTCCATACATTTCTTAATCCAGTTACGTGGAAGCATTTACCAGTTATTTATTCATTACCAGCATAGACTAGCGAGTCTTCTCTTACAATGTTGAAGTGTTGTCCTACTCATAACAATTCCGTCGATTTGAGATGCGATTTTTTTCATGCAAGTTGGTAAGATTCTTTATCTAATATCCCTAAACACCATCTGGTCCGGGAGCCTTCCAATATGGAATTTCCTTTTATTGTTTTTGAATTTTCTCATTGTTCACTTTCACCAGATTTTGGGTTTGCTTTAGTGATGGGACGATTCCACTATTTTTCCCAATTCCGATAAAATTACCGATTCTGTACTAAATTCCCGATTCCGATACAATTACCGATTTCGATTCCGGTTCTTTATAAATCTCTAAATATTTAACTATAAAAGTGTTATTTTGTCCCGATTACCATAAAAACACATTTTGAATGTGCGTGTATTTTCTCAAAAGTAAAAACACACTTGTGAGGGGGGGTGATCTAGAGATTCTAGTCTTACTGGGAGTTATAATCAATAAATATTTATTTTTTATTATTACTGTCAGCAGTGAAAGATGTTTCTTATTAAACCAAAATCAAATAAAAAAAAGATAATTTAAGGAATCGGTTTTGGTATCGGAAAATAGGCTCAAATTTTTTCGATTCCGATACCCCCCCCCCCCAAACTCCGAGTGTTCTAATTCCGATTATTTTTCGTCCCAACACTAGTTTGCTTAAACTTACTTCCTATTTCATTCTTCAAATCTTTCAGACCCTTTTTTTAACACTTCAAATATCACTGAAAACTTTATGAATTTGGTATTTCACTTGTGTAATTTGATCTTTTATTAAGTCCTTCGTAGAATTTCTTCAGTATCAAACCAAGCAACCTATTATATCTAAACTGTTCAATTATCTCTTTGTGTCTCTTCATCTTTACACTTTTTGCTACTAATCATTGCTTTCTTTCCTCTAAGACAGTTTTAATTTCCTTTCTTTTCTCACTATACATTTCATTATATTGTTTTACTTTCTTTAATAATAATAATAATAATAATAATAATAATAATAATAATAATAATAATAATAGAGTCCATCCAACATACACCTGCCGGTCGTGGGCAATTTACTTGGAATTCCAGAATCAGTCACGTTGTTATTCTCAATACTTTGATTTGACATTTCATTCATAAGAATTTAGTGAATTATCCTTAAAAGTCTCTTTCACGCAAATTCACATTTCTTTATTCTTTTTTTTATTCTTCCTCCCCACCTTTGTTCACCTCTATTCGACCCAACTTTTTCCGCAACCCAATCACTTCCTGTTACGATCAAAATATTTGTTTCTGTGATGCCCATTTATTTCACATACCTTATTGCTTCATTTACCTTTTCCTTCTGAATCCTTAGAATTTTTCTGTCTAGTTTCTTAAACATAGTTCCATGACTTATCTTTTCACCATGATCCTTTTCAGTATTTCAACAATCCCTGTCACTTCCTCATTTTTTGTTCAGCATCTTATCGTCAGTTTCCACATCATTACTAATTACCTCGTCTTTTGCTTCCTCTCCATTCCCTGTCGCTTCAGCCACATCTTCCACTTCATTTCGGTTCTATCCTCATTAATCTGCACATCTCCTTCTTTATTGATTTAAACGTTCCTATTTCTCTTCATTTTCTAAACATACGTTGTTTGTACACCCTGATAGGCATTTCATTTTTATACCAAGTATTTCTCATGAATAAGCACTCCATAATTACCTTGTTAATCTTTTTACTCCACTTCATTCTATCAGTTGCAGTTCTTGCTGCTGGGCCAACATACACCTGCCGGTCGTGGGCAATTTACTTGTAATTCCAGAATCATTCACGTTGTTATTCTCAACACTTTGATTTGACATTTCATTCATAAGAATTTAGTGAATTTTAGGTTACACAGCCACTTATTTATTTATACATTTTAGCAACTATATATCGACACACAGGTGGTCTGAAATAAAAGTTTCCCTCTTCTAAATGGTCGGTCTTGCCGCACTGTCGATTTTTAAGGCGCCAGATGGTTTTAAGGCGCCAGATGGACTTTATTATTATTATTATTATTATTATTATTATTATTATTATTATTATTATTATTATTATTATTATTATTATTATTTACTCACTGGGAGTAGTCACAAAAGGAACAATCAAAGATTTCCCTTTGAGAACAACTTACGGTATTCTCTGGAATCTGAGTGAAAACAAGTCTCCCCAGATTCCCAGTACTCTCTACATCATTCGATAACCATTGCAGATGGATTTATCATAGCAGTCGACGTTATCGTAGCTGTCGCTTAACATTGATTTCTCGTTGGCGGCGACCATTGGTCTTCACATAAATTTGGGTGGTAACAAACCTCTCCAAGCTTCAAGTATTCTTTGCACTCATCCAGCGCAGGTCTGGCTAGTGCTTTCTCTCCTCAGACTTTCTATCTTCCTTGACTCTTCTCGCTTTGGTGTGGTGTCAGTTTTTGGTGACACAAAAAAAAAAATCCAATTTCTGTGATTCGTGTAATGCTCCTTTGTGTTTTACATCTGCAGCATTTTCTGCATGTCCGATTGGTGCAGTATTAATCTCCGCACTCAAGGGTTTTCCTTAATATTTCAGCAGTTTTCATTACTGTTATCCGTTGTATTTTACCAGCCATCCCTCTGATTCAAACCTCTCCCATTCTCTTTTCAAAGTTTTTAGGTATTGTTCCTAACGCTCCTACTATAAATGGTGTTATCCTGACTTTTTTTTATCTTCCATATTCATTTGAGCTCTCTGGCCAGTTTAGTGTATTTGCTCCACTTTTCTGTCTCTTTGATCTTCACTCTGTGGTCTGATGGGACAGAAAATTCTACAATCTGACAGGTCTTTTCTTTCTTGTTAACTAGTATGACAACCAATCGTCTTGCTTGGATTTATTTGGCCGTTTGCATATCAATGTCCCATAGGAGTTTGTGACTTTCATTTTCAAGAACTGATGCCGATTTGTGCTTGTACCATTTGTCCGGATGTTCAAGATTCAGTTGTCTGCATTATTATTATTATTATTATTATTATTATTATTATTATTATTATTATTATTATTATTATTATTATTTCGTTTCCTTCCAAACTTACACGAAAAGGTTGGGCAACATAAGTTATTTAGAAAACAAAAAAATATGAAAATAAGGTTGGATGGTGGTTTAAAAAACTAAAATTAAAGCTAGGAAAAGGGAAAAGGCATTATCGCAGATATTTATCTGGCTTTAGTCTTAGGATGTAATGCTATTTTAGGAGAATTCCAAAAAAATAAAGCCTATAAATGAACAAGAGGCCAAAAACAATTGCAAGTGCCAGCGTAAGCTTCTATCGGTATTTATAACAAGGTTCACCGTCCTGACATTTTAGAATTAAGTCGCTGACAAGCACGTGGTGCGAAAAAAAAAGAAAAAAAAAAGAAAAAGAAAAACAACAAAAACAGTCCAGATATTCATCAGATAGGACAATTCAATTTGTGCGTTTAGCGATGATAATTCTCAAACCAAAGCGCGAAAAATTGACGCGTATCTTCTTTAAAACTTAAAGTCAACACACAAATGAAAATAGTATTTTAAACTTACGCCTGAAATACCAAATAAAATGACATTTAAAACTTTAGCATGACTAACCAATAAATATATTATTCTAGATTTAAATCTCACGGATCGACGAATATGTATTTAAAACCTAAGCATGGCTGACCGATGTCACTAGTATTTCTAACTTAAATCTGACAGACCAGCGAAATGCCATTTTAAATAGAAGCAAGACAGATGTACGAAACTATTATTTTAAGCTTAAATATGGTAGACTACAGGAAATACTAATTCAAATAAAGTTTGAGAGACTAACACATCTGGTATTTTAAACTTGAGTGTAGCAGACCAACTGAAATGCTGTTTCAAACTTAAGCATGACAGAGTAACGGAATATTATTTCAGTGTGACATGCTAAAATGCTGGATATTTCAGACTTAAGTTTGACAGAAAATCGAACATTCTGTTTTAAATGTTTTAAACGTGACAGACCAACTAAAAAGATGTTTAAAACTTAAACTTGACAGACCAACGGAAAAGCTGTTTTAAACTTAAGCGTGACAGACAACTAAAAAGCTGTTTTAAAATTAAGCGTTACAGAGAGACGTAAATACTGTTTATAATGGAAATGTGACAAACTAAAGGAAATGCTAATTCAAACTGTACTATTTTATACATTAGGATGGCAGACCAACAGAAATGGAACTTCAAACTAAAGCATGCTATGCGACCGACGGGCGCAATCTCTTATTCAGATGTTATGGCACATCGTAAATAAGATACGTCTATTCAATATGCGCCTGTAGCGGTCGCAAAGTGTTATTTAAGATCTACATGTGACAGATCAATTGAGTTTCGAGGACGCATCTTATAACAAGAGAAATCAAGTGCTATTCGTGGAAATTTAGAAGCCATTTTTTTCGTATTTTCCGATTCTATTACTCTCACTGTGTTCTCTTGCAACGTTACACACACACACACACACACACACACACGCATACACATACACATACACACACACACACACATATATATATATATATATATATACATATATATATATATATATATATATAACTTTCAATCTTCTTATCATTTCAAATGAATACTGCTCTTTTTTTATTCCCCCTTGAACCTACAACAGATAAGAAAGACGACAGTTCACCGTCCAAAATATCGAACGTAATCCCTGACATTTAAACCTTCACGCATAACTTTTATTCTTGTTGGGATCGCCCAAGTGTAAGTAAGATCGAACCGGGGGTTTGTAGCTGGGTGTGGTCTTTTGGTAAGGGAGAAGCGATGGAGTTCTGACGTGTTAAGCCGCTTGGCCTGACTCATCGTAACGATACGAGGCGGGAATGTTCGGATCCGCTTCTCAATCCTATTATAAAATGCTATCAATTTTCTTTCTTTACTGCTTTTTATAGTTCAGCCACCTTGGTTACGTTTGATTAAAAAAAAAATAAATAAATAAAATGCACCGTTGAAAGCGAGCAAACTAGATACGTCGCTGGTCTTCATGCATCTAGTAAGAAAGTTTGGATTGGTCTAATATCCGAAGGCAGATTACCAAAAATCTGTATTCTTCACAAGGAAATGTTTATTGATAATCCTAGCACAAAGTACATGGGTGTTCATTTTTTAAAACAGTGTATATATATATATATATATATATATATATATATATATATATATATATATATATATATATATATATATACATGTATATATATATATATATGTATATATATATATATATATGTATATATATATATATATATATATATATATATATATATATATATATATATATATATATATAAGAGCCTGACCCAGGGAATATAATAAAACTGTCAAGAAACTTGATGTTTTTTTAAATAACTTTGGACACTCCATAACAGTCGAAACTAACAAGAGAACATCTAACTTTTTAGATATCTCACTTAACCTTAACTCTGAAACATGCTGCCATAAGCCAAACCTTACACTTTTATATTTGCATGTTTTCAAATCACCCTAATTCAGTAATTAAATCCATAATACAATCAGTCTCTACCAGAATCTCTAGGCTTTCAGCTAACAAAAAGACCTTTGATCAAAACTTCATTTTTATAATAACGCCCAAAGGAATTCGGGTTATATGGAGAAGATATTCATGTGAAAAGTCATCTCCCTCTCAGTACAGACCAATAAGTCTCCTCTGTGTCATGAGTAAGTTGTTGGAATCCATATTAAAGAAAGAAGTAGTCAACCACCTCAACAGAAACAGCCTTCTTAGTGACATGCAATATGGTTTCCGCTCTGCAAGATCTACAGCAGATGTGCTAATGGTTATAGGATTAGTGAATCTCTTGACAAAGGTTTCCTTTCCAGGGCAATTGCTCTTGACATATTGAAGGCCTTCGATAAGGTATGGCATAAGGGCCTACTTCATAAGATTTCCAGCTAAGATATTACTGGAAATGTTTTCTCAATCATTAAATCATTTCTCTCTGATAGGTTCATAAGAGTAGTGGTTGATGGGCAGAAATCAGAGGCCCACAATATTAATGCTGGAGTCCCTCAGGGGTCCATCCTGGGCCCAACTCTCTTCCTGATCTACATCAATGATCTCCCAAAACACATACTTAAATCATTCGTTGACATCTATGCTGATGATACGACCATCTATGGCAACACATCAAAGGCCGTAAATGACAAAGTTCTGACTAATTCTATCTCCTCTGATCTTGAGAACGTGGTACAATGGGGGAAGAGGTGGCTGGTCACTTTTAATTCATCCAAAACCAAGCTTCTATCTTTACATCATCAACGCTCTGATCCCCATCTGGCATCAATTGAAATGGATGGCTCTCGTCTTGGAGAGGCTACATGTTTTGACAAGCTTCTGGGCTTGACCTTTACTCCTGATCTGAAATGGAACACGTACATCAAATCTGTTGCCAGGGACGCTGGGAAAATGGTGGGATCCTTCTACCGCTCCAGAAGATATCTCACTACTGATGCAATTCTCTATCTGTATAAAAGCCAAGTACGTCCAAGGATGGAGTACTGCTGCAACATCTGGGCAGGAGCTGCTAAAAACAGCATATCCTGTCTTGACAGAGTACAAAATAGACTTTGTGGTTTAGTGGGGGATGCCTTTTTCTCTTCCCTGCAACATCTCTCCCACAGGAGAGACGTTGCGAGCCTGTCTTTGTTTTATCGTTATTTCCATGGCAGGTGCTCGTCTGAGCTCTAATCCCTCGTTCCCCCTCGCCAATCTTTCACGAGAAACACCCGTCTGGCTGAAACTACTGTCAATAATTTTCCCCACTCTTTATCTGTGCCTAAATCCAAACGTAGATTCCATGAGCAAAGCTTCTTTCTTAGAACTGCACGCCAGTGGAACTCTCTGCCGCTTGCCTGTTTCCCACCTGACTACAACTTGGACGTCTTCAAGTCCAACATAAATAAATTCCTGACAAACCGCCCCCTTAAGTAAGACACTCTATCAAAACCCCTAATACTAATGATTACTACAATACTATCTCATTGATTACTGTACACGCAATAACCCTTATCCCTGAGTGGCCTTCGGGCCTTGATAAGTGGTGACCCCCATGTAAAAAAAAAAAGATAAGATATTACCATAAAAACCCAGAAACTTGCCGAATATCCTCATTAATTACGCATAACATGTCTAGAACTAAAACAAACCATAAATTTACAAGTAATAGCAATAATAACGCAAACCATGCCAATCCTAAGCACACCAACATAGATAGGTTTACCCTTTGAAAAAGAACGAGGAGAAAAAAATAATATTTGGTTTAACTCTCCTTTCAGCTCCAATGTAAAGACTTATATCCCCAAGAGTTATTCAATATTGTTGAAAATTCTTTTAAGGGCCCGTATAAGTATAGCCCTTTCTTAACAAAAACTCTATCAAGATATCATATGCTACAATGCCTAATTTTGCCCAGACAATCATAGCCTCTAATAACAAGAAAATTGAAGATGCCCAGGCAATTCCATTTCCCTTGGCCAAGAAAACCATATTCAATTGCCGAACAAAAAAAAAAAATGAATGCCTTCTTGATAATAACTGTATCCATAAGAACGTGATTTATTTATATACTAACTTAGATACGATCTAAATCCCTCCAAACACCACTAATTTTACCCAACAACCAATCTCTGCCAATCTAATTTAAATATCCTCCTCCACTAATAAGCTTGATAGATAACAGCACTAAAAATATAAATAGTGATAGTCATTCGCAGAACAACTCCCATGATAATAATACTGCAACCAGATAAGCAATAAAACCCCCAATAATTCACCCATATCCTACCCTAACCATATTAGCAATCTAATACTAAATACCAGCAACCAGTACCCAAAACATGCACATACATCGGATCCACTTCTATTTTAATAAAGCAGATAATCTCTAACTACACATCACCATTTAGTAATAAAAACCCAAATAGTAACAAGGCGACATCTTTAGCTTATACAAAAACATAAAAAATAAATCTAAGAATATTCGCTTCTCAATTAATTGGAGTATTATATGTAAATCAATATTATACACTTTAAATATTGTAACCTCTGCCTATCTGACGCAGTTTGGATAATAACATCTCCTCAATCAAAGAATGTAATCAATACAAAAAGTGAGCTGATTTTTAAATGCAAACATAAGACAAAATACAAATATTGCAATTTTGAAATTAGCTAGCCCCCTTTTGAAATAAAAATACCTATTAAAGTTTTTTTCAACCATTCTTCTTCTTCTTCTTCTTCTTCTTCTTCTTCTTCTTATTATTATTATTATTATTATTATTATATTAATATATTATTATATACATACATATATGTGTGTGTATATATATGCACGTATGTATGTATGTATATATATATATATATATATATATATATATATATATATATATATATATATATACCTTTGTACGACAGCTAGTCTCTCTTTCGGTTCAAAATGCTAGAGCAAGATAGCCAGCAACAAATCAAACTGCAGACCAGTTTAATGCGGGTAATGGTCTTTCGCTTTACGTTTTTTTTAATCATAGGTTTGCTTCTCCTAGGGAGGTTGCCTTGACCATGGCTTTCTTGAGCCCTCTCCACCCCAGATAAAACCAATCCAACGCATGCAACATGTAAAATAAAGAAGTCATGAATCTTAGTATTTTTTTAAATTGAGAGAAGCATTTAAAAACGGTATAATTCCTCAATGATCATGACGATATTGATGATGTTTACAATTCAATAAATACACACGATAATGAAAATAAAAACAACCCCAACACATGCAATACGTAAAACACTGGCTATCTTGCTCTTGCTTGTTGCTGGATTTCAACATTTTGAGAGAGAGAGAGAGAGACTAGCTGTCGTACAAAGCTAAATCTCTGTAATAACATCTTTGTACAGATACTTTCTCAGACATTTGTCAAAAAAAAAAAAAAAGAAAGAAAAAAGTCCTATTAGCGATGGCTGTCCATATTAACAGGAACAGAAGATATTATGCTAAACGACACCCACTCCAGCTCTGTTGCTGGAATGTAAGAACACTTATTAACAATGGTAAAAGACTAGAACGGAAGACTGCAATTTTGACTAAGGAATTGCAAAAATACAATATAGACATTAATGCACTCTCTGAGACACGTTTCGCAGGTGAGGATCAACTAGTTGAGCGTGAGTCGGGCTACACGATCTTCTGGTCTGGTAGAGTTGAAAAGGAGAGGCGTGAGGCTGGTGTTGGTTTTGCAGTTCCTTAATTGACAAGATCGAACAGCCAGTATACATAAATGACCGTGCAATGACATTGAGAATGCCCCTAGCTGCTGGTCGTTACATAAACGTTCTTTCTGTCTATACGCCGACTCTTACTTCGTCTGAAGAAGATATTACTTCCTTTTATCACATGATTAGATCTGTTATCACCGGTTTGCGAAGTGCTGAGAGTTTGGTGGTTCTTGGTGACTTCAATGCACGGGTTGGATCAGACAATGAGACTTGGTCTCCATTGGGTCCAATGGCATTGGTAGAGTCAATTCAAATGGTATGCTGCTTCTCCATCTCTGCAGTGAACTAAATTTTGTTATCACCAACACTTTTTCCCACCAGAAAAACAAGGAGACCTAGTTCCATCCCCAATCTAAACATAGCCATTTGCTTGATTATATACTGTGTAGACGTAGTGATCTTGGAAACTTTTGCAAAGTTAGAGTAATGCGTGGTGCTGACTGTGGTACTGATCATTTAATGGTCAGAGCTAAACTGAGAATTACAGTTTGCAAAAAAAGCCGTTTCAATGGTGTCAAAGTGTCTAAACGTATTGATGTTTCCAAATTGAAGGATCCAGTCGTACGAAGTTCCTTGAAATCTGCTTTCAACCAGGTGGATTTCTCAGATTGTGATTGGAAGACAGTAAGAGATACAATATACCAAAAAGGTGTTGAAGCTCTTGGATTGAAGGTTCCCAGACATAGAGATTGGTTTGCTGATAATTTCAATCAAATTAAGCCTCAAATTGATAGAAAGCGGAAAGCTTATTTGAAACTCCTCAACTCTTCACCTCTGAATGAGCCAGCGCTCGCTGTCCACTTTTCTTCTGTGGCGGAGTGAGGTTCAGTGTTGTGTGCGCCAAATAAAAAAACAAATGGTGGGCTGACCTCTCCAGGGAGATACAGACTGCTTACGATCATAGAGATGTCAAGACATTCTACACTTTGCTTCATCAGGCTTATGGTCCGAAATCCTTATCAACTACACCACTCCTGGCGAAGGACTGGAAAACCTTGCTGAAAACCTCAGATGAAATTAATCATCGATGGCATGAACAATTTCATGATCTTTTTTCATAACCCATCCAATGTTGATGTTGCTGCAATAGAAAGTATCCATCAATGTTCCTTTTGTCCGGAACTTGATGTTGAACCGACTCTTGTGGAAACAGCTGACTGCATAAAACAGATAAACAAAGCCCGTGGGCTGGATGGCGTCCCTGTTGAGCTTTGATACTGTCAGTATGGCAGGGTGGTTCGGTTGCCTAAGATTGGGTAGATGCCATCTTGGTTATGTTGTACAAGGAAAGGGTACTAGGTCTGATTGTGGAAATTATCAAGGTATCTCACTGCTGAGTGCGGTTGCTAAACCGATTAGAAAGTATGTATGTCCTAATATCCTTCCGGAATCCCAGTCTGGTTTTAGAGGTGGGCAAAGAACTGTGGATATGATGTTTTCTGCTAGGAGCTCTTGGAAAAAGGTATTGAACAGCGTATGCCTCTTTGCCAGGTGTTTGTGGACTTAACCAAGGAATTGACACAGTCAACCATGAGGCTCTCTGGAAAGTGCTGGAAAAATTTGGCTGCACACCTGCTTCTACAGACAAGTTCAAGCAACTTCATCCTAGTATGAAAGGTCGCGTTAACTTCAATGATCGGCTTTCGGAAGAATTCCCCATTGATAATGGTGTGAAGCAGGGTGATATAGCTGCACCAACATTGTTTTCACTCTATCTGACTGCTGTGCTCTGGTAGGGTTTCCACGGTTGTGATATGGGTATTTATATTAGATTCTGAACGATTGTAAAGGTGTTCAAGCCCAAACACTTGTTAGTGATGGACTTGTTAGGGAACTGTTATATGCTGATGATGCTGACCTGGTAACACACTCCCCAGTAGATATGCAACTAGTGATGGATCTCTTTACAAATGCTTGTACTTGCTTTGGACTGACAGTTAGCATTAAGAAAACTAAAGTCATGTACACTCCCGCTCCCGATGATCTGTATGTGGAACCTAATATCTTCGTCTGTGGAAAACGCCTTGAAGTCGTAAAAAAATTTGTCAATTTATATATCTGGTGGTGTTGGCGAGGGTTGGAGTGGTAATAGTTGTAATGGTTGAGGAGAAATATCGGGAGATGATCTTTAACCTTGGTGGGGAACCCTACTTGAGATGACGTCTCACGAAAACTATCAGTGGTGGTATAACCTAAAATTCTCTAACCCTATTTATTGGAGAATGTCAAATCAAAATATTGAAAATAACGACGTGAATGAGACTGGAACATCTTGCGAAGGTCTCACCTCCGGCAGGTGTCCCATTCGCCAACAGGGTGCGTCCTGTCGTCATCATACAACTGTTCGAAATTCTGAGGATGTGGATGAATGTAGGGGCAGTGAGAATTAGCAGAGAGGGTCCCAAGACATGAAGGTAGTTGGAACAGGAAATGTCAAAAAACATGGACGGATGGGGAAAGAAGAGTACTGTGGTAATGCTTTGTAAGAAGTGGAAGTACCAAATCTGGTGGATATATTCGAAAAGTGAAGGAAGAGTGGGAATCGAGAGGAGGAGGAGCTAGGAGTGTCGCGAGTTTAGTATCCCAGTTAAAACAAATTAAAAATAACAACCTACTTTCTGTGATTGTAAGGGAAGAGATTGAGCGGATGGTTAGGAATGAAATGAATAGCGAAAGTAAAATTGATGAAACTAACTTTGTTGGAAAAAGTGTTGCGTTTCGGCGGAACAACCTTTTCCGGAACAGTTAGTCTCAGGATAAAGAATTAAATAGTAGTAAACAGGCGGAAAATAACAGCCCACCAAATGCAGATGATGCCAGGAAGTTCTGGAGTGGGATTTGGTCTGTCGAACGGCGATATAATAAGAGGGTTAGCTGGTTGGGAGAAAGGCTATCAGGAATGCAGCAGCTCTAGATGGAGTAATGGGCTTCTGGTTCAAACAGTTCCAATGCCTTTATTCACCTATAGTTGTTAAGGAAAGGACAACACTAATTTTGAAAGGTCCTGCAAAGGGAACAGATGCCAGCAATTATAGACCAATTACATGTCTACCACAAATGTGGAATCTTTGCGGAAAAAATTTATGGACATCTTGTGAGTAATCGTGTTTTTCCTGATGAACAGAAAGGGTGTCGGAAAGGCTGATTGATAAGGCCGTAATGCAGGATGCAAAGAGAAGAAAAGGAATCTAAGTGCAGCATGGATCGATTACAGAAAGGCTTACGATATGGCTCCTCATTGATGATGAAGGTTGATATGAATGTGGTAGGTCTTTTGGACACCAGTATGACTCAATGGAAAATGTGCTGGCAGCAAACAGAGGGTGCTGGGCTGGTTGGCATTAAACGTGGAATGATAATGATGCCACTAATAGTAATAATAATGTTAATGATAATATTAATGAAAATGTTATTACTAATAATAGCGATAATAATAATAATAATAATAATAATAATAATAATAATAATAATAATAATAATAATAATATACTTGGTGAAATTAAGTGAATTTTTTTTTCGGAGAACTTCGTTCCATAACGGATACATATAATTTAAACTTTTTTCAATATTTTCATTTTTTAATGTCTTGACTAAACTGTACAAGTACCATTAATTTATGTGCCAAAGTTTTATATGTCGCAAATTGAAGATAAAAGATCAATAAAGAAAATATTCTAATTTAAAACAAAAAGAAAGAATAGTTTTTTGGAAATTTACCTATAAAGTCCAAAGTGTAAAACTTTTTTAAAAGAAAACATGTTGATTTTTTTTAATGAAAGTACATGTTATGCTTACATAGTCAAGTAAATACCAGACGCTAACGGCAAGTTTTTCTATTTCATTGAATGTTTTCTTTTTTCAGATATTTAAAAAAAAAAATTTAGTTGATGAAGAAGTATTAAAATATATCAATCAAAAACTCCTGTATTTCATTAAAAGAATTTTTAAAAAATCGATGAAGCAGATTTTTTGTTCTAGGGGGAAAACTTATAAGTGAATGTGCGTTTCTTTTTTAACTACGGTGGATGAAAAATACTAATTTTGGTAAACACACGCAATAAAAAAGAGACATTATTTATGCCCTTGGACGAAATCATACTTCATAAATTTCATTTTAGCAGCAGCAGCAGCTATTTAACGCTTCGCGCAAAACATGTTACAAAAATGCGATTTCCTATGACCCTCGCTTTAAAAAATCCTTTTATTTAAAAAATACATGGAATTTAAAATATAAATATGGATAAATTCTTAACAATGAAGAATTGAACCACCCATTTAATAATATTTTTTTAGGTAAGTGATTTTTTTTGCATATATATACATATATTTATAAACAAGTGAAAATATCTTGATTTTCTTTATATTTTTTTTAAAAGAAAACCGCTTTAAAGAAACAAATATTGCATGATTTGCTATTAAACCTGTTATTTTTTTTTAATTTGATTTTTGCTCCTTTAATTGAAAAAAAATTATGGTTTGAATTATATTTTCAAGTAGTTATAAGCTTAAAAAATAGTAAGTTGAATTATTAAGGTTCTGATCATCATTTTTAATGGCCATTTTCTGATACACCTATAGAACCTCTCCCAAACATACTGGCAATAATTTGGTTTCGTCCTTCCCTTCAGTGTTTCAAATGAGGGGGGTTGATTTACTAGGATTTGTATTAGAAGCTGGGCACTTATCAAAATTATTTAATTGTTGAATTTTTTGCATTTTGGCTAAATTTGTTAGTTTGCTCGCGCTAAAAGCCCACACAAAAAATTGAACAAAAGACAAAATTAAAAAGAATTGCACTCATGCAGAATTTAACCCCCCCATCCTCACACCGGATTCCAATTAGTTTAGAGTTCGACCGGTAATCACCGGATTCAGCCGAGAGTTGTTCAACTGTTGAAACACTAAATCAACATTTTATTTATTTGTTTGCATAATTAATTAATGATGGGAGTATTTTTCTGTTTATTTTCTTAATATCTATTGACAAAAAAAATTTGTACATTCTCTTGAAAAAAACCCTAACTTTTCTCTACTTTCACCTAACTATTTACAGTGTTATTATAAAGCATTGATTTTTTTCTTTTTATAATAAAAATTCTGTTTTCAAAAAGAAATATTTACTGCCAACTTAAAAAAAAAAAACTGCAAGTTTCCCTGAGAAAAACAAAACTTTCACCTAACAATTTATGTTAAAGAATTCACCTTTTCTTGAGGGAAAAAAAAACAACTTTTATTGATAAAAAAAATTGCAAAAATAATAAAATAAATAAACAATACAAAATGCAATTTTTTATGAGGAATGTGTTCCATTTTAACAAACTGAGCCACAGCAACGCGTGGCCGGGTGCAGCTATATATATATATATATATATATATATATATATATATATATATATATATATATATATATACGAAGTTCAGAAAATGAAAAGATATTATCATTCTTACTTAACTAGCACATGTCCCATTGTTCATAAAGACGGCGACTATAGTTTTGCACCAAATAAAATTAAGCACAAATTTATCATATTCAGCCATTCATTTGGCATAAAGCATATATTCTAAATCAACAGGTTACAATTAGTTCCCATTTTCACTTACAAAATGTCCAGTAGTCATTCACATAGAGTACTGTTTCGCAGCTCATCAGTGCGGCTAGACAAGCAACTGCCTTAAGCCAGGATCGAAACCTGACCGCCCAAATGACAATCAAGGCCTCTCACCATTGCGCTACACGGCTACTGCTGTGTGGGTAATGAATTAACGATTGTCTTACATGTATATATATAATTATTTAAAATAAATCTAAGAGATATGTCAGGTAATCATTGAAGTGAATATAATACTCATACATAAATATAGATTAATCGAAAAAAAAAAGAAAATTGTTTTGAAATATTAAGGTTTTAATAAATAATATAGTTAATAAATGATAAAAAAATATAAACAAATAAATAACATAAATACAATAGAATTACTAAATTAGATAATAATTTGTTTGTGTGTGTGTGTGTGTGTGTGTGTGTGTGTGTTTGATAATGCTGAGTATGACGCTTACTTAAATAAAGCCTCTATCTAAAAATACTACTATGCGTTGCGATTTGACAAAAAACAAACAAACAAACAAACAAACAAACAGAAAACGATGTCAACACATGTGGATCTAACTATCAGTGTGTTTACTGAGATTATGTACTCTCCAGAGACTTCAAACTTCAGCGTTATCAATCTGATAGGATTCGAACACAGCATGTCGTTATTCACTTAACTACAGTCAGCTTTCACCCTTCGTTTACAAAAATATGTACAGGTTTTAAATAAGATACCTTTATAAAGGTTTAAACGCCGTAAAAATCTATCAGCAACAAACTAAAATTTAAGATAAAATATGGCCATGTTCAGTCGTATTATTTGAATTTTTCGGACTGCTATTCTCATCTTGAATGTTATTTCACAACGTTTTGTTATGCTGTGTGTATAAATACGTTCTGTAACGACGTACATGTTGAATAGTGGGGTTTATCTTTTATCTGTATATTCATGTACGTTTAAATGCGTGTATGTCTATAGGTCGTATCATTTAGTTGATCGTCTAATGTGCATATTTAACATTTATGCAACAGTTCTATCGGGAACTGATTGACGTGGACGTATCGAAACGGTTGTAAACAAACAGTTCTTTTAAACAGATATAAATAACACAACACATACCTGAATTATTTACGAACATTTATTTTCATGATCCGGCAGACATCTTAAGAGATTACACGTTTTTACAGCTTGGTTGCCTGAGATGACGCCCCCCCGCAATATGGAGAGACCAACTCCCCTTTTTGAATCGCCCGTTCTCTCTGATTTCCAGCTAACGATTGACTAGAATCTCCCCAAATCTACATTTCATCACCTGTCTCATTACGTGTCTCAAACCAACAGCTGATGTAACCCCAATCTAGTTATTTGTTTATGCAAACAAAAAAAAAACAAAATCATGTTTACATCTATTTTCTATATTCGCATTCCTTTTGCGACATTGCTATTTTATATGTCAATCATTGTTTCCTAATTTAATTGTTTATTTTTCTAATCATAATAATTTATCCAGCGACCCGCCCTCGCTCGAATCAACTACTACTACTACTACTACTACTACTACTACTACTACTAATAATAATAATAATAATAATAATAATAATGTTTTGACCTTTGGCCCTACTTGCCACTGTTAATACAGATACTCCGCTATGATAACAATCCAAAAGGTCACAACATTACACGTTCGGCCGATGTAACCTCCGACTTTCCTTAAGTGTATTTTGTTACATCGACCGCAACGTTCTGAAAATAACACTCAAGATGAGAATAGTATTTCGAAAAATCAAAAAAAAAAAAAAGAAAAATACGAATAACCAATCCTCATCTCAAAAATTCAGAAACATAATGACCATGTTTCATAAGACAGAATCTGTCATTAGATAGAGATTTATGAATCGAATGTTTTGTATGAGTATTGAAATACTATCTAAAGAATTACATTCTGTAGAAATGGTAATTTAAACTATGCTTTCTGTTCTTTGACAATAATTCATTGTTAGAAGGCACGGTATTTCCATAGTAAAATGTACTTATTAATTCTACATAGACTTTTTTTTTTGTTTTGGTATCATATACATTTAATATTAATAAAACAATTAGACAATAGAGGTCACATTGTTCCTCACACACGCAAACACACACACACGCACACACACACACAGGCTCTCTCTCTCTTTCTCTCTCTCTCTCACACACATACACACACACATATATGTATATATATTTCTTCATATATATAATAGTGGAAAACTGAGAGAAAGACAAAGTCAAACAAATATAGTAATGTGTAAGGATATATGTTTTTTTATATTAATATACATACACATGCATATATATATATATATATACACTGTGTGTGTGTGTGTGTGTGTGCGTGCGTGCGTGCGCGCGTGCGCGCCTAAGAGAGTTTTCCGGTCTCTCGTTAATGTGTCATAATTATTCTAAGAAAAAAATGTCAAGTGTTTTCCGGCTGCTATGATGAAAAAAAAAAAAAATAATAAATAAATAAATAAAAAAATAAAAAAAATAAGGAAACAAGTTTACACCAGTGTTTCCCAACTATATATAACCCATCTAAAGATTTCAAATATGTTGATGCCTTATTTTGTGCATGCTAGAAGTCTACTTCTGTAAATGAAATGATACCAGGGCGTAAAAATAGCGTAACGCGGAATGAGATAAGTCCTGGTCAGTGAACCACTCCTTGATATAGAGGGTGACCCAAAACGACGTATCCACTTCATGATTATTTCTATGGAAATTAAATGAGTCTTCATTTTTCAGGCAAAAAAGGCAACAATATATTCTGTGTCGAAAAGATAAAGATGATAAAAGTATAGAAGCAATGGATGGAATTTCTGCAATTACTAACGAGTAGAGCGTTGCGAAAATATTAAATGATCAAATAAGTTCATCCTTTTTGAAAATTCTGTGAATAATTACTAGGGCTGTGACAACAGCATATTCTTTTCATTGTCTTAACTCTTGAGTATGTATCCATTAATATCTTTTATTCTTTTATATAGACGGATGTGGTTCTCGGTTGATTAAGTGTGTCTGTGTCGGATATATACCCGAGAGTCAAAAGAATGAAAAGATATTCTGTTGTCACGACCCTAATAATTACGTATGAAAAATATGTTTATAGGATAGTGATTCGCATTTGGAATATGAATGATCATATGGAATCCAAAATGTTTGTATAAGGAAAAATTTAGAATATATATATATATATATATGTATATATATATATATATATATATATATATATATATATATATATATATATATATATATATATATAACATAATACAATATAATAGTGGAGGAGAAATCCTTCACGACTGAGACAATTTTTATTTTTATACCTTTTCTCCACGTTAAAAAACGACCCTGGTGTCTAACTCTGTCCCGTGGGGAGGCATAGTAAATAGGTACAATATAATAGGTACAAATGGGCATATAACATCTGGCCAATTGTATTTTTCTTTATTACATCAACAAACTAATTTACGCATACCAATATATACCTTTTGCTTATATATATATATATATATATATATATATATATATATATATATATATATATATATATATATATATATAGTCCTGGGGTTTGCCATACTCGCCACACTTGGCCTGCGGGTTGTCAATCAAAGGGAAGATCTTCAATGAATGTGTACTTCATGTGATGATCTACGTTTGTGAAACATGAGCCCTGGACACTCGACAAAGTGAAATCTTGGCAGCAGCACAAAGGAATGTAGAAAGTTAAGCATCACTCTACAAGACAGAAAGGCAAACATCTGGATCAGCCAACAAACAAGAGTTACTGACATCAATACTGCAATCAAAGCATCCAAACCCAATGGGTAGAGCACGTAGCCAGGCAACATGACAACAGATAATCCATCAGGACAAGGGAATGGACACCTCATAAACATAAGAGGCCAAAGGGAAGACCAAGAACAAGATGGAAGAACGACGTGGTACAGCACATGGGTCCCACACGGCAGAGAATAGCTCCAGACAGAGTTGTATGGGGAGGGGTACCTCATTGAGTTATAAAACCTTTGACGTTCATAGCACACACACACACATACACACACACACACACACACACACACACACACACACACATATATATATATATATATATATATATATATATATATATATATATATATATAACGCTGAATGTCTGTGTCTGTGTGTGTGTGTGTGGTCACGAATAGGCTCCTATATGGTTGACTATTTTAAAAAACTGATTACATATAATGATAGAAGATGTATCGATACACAGGAATGGGTATGTTTGATCTGGCATAATGATGATTCATTAAAATTGTGGATTCTGCGTTCGCGCCTGGTCCACAAAGTATTGAAATAAAACATTTAAGTTTACAAGTGTTTTTGATATAGATGTACATAAGAATACTTTGATAAGTATGTTTTAACTTAAATAGGGACGGTATAATAAAATTGTGGGGTCTGCGTTCGCGCCTGGCCTCCATAGAATGGGAATAGCCACAAACTTTAATAAAGACTTTTCATATCTATCTGCGTAAGTATACTTTCATAATTATGTTTCAGTTTGAAGAAATATGGTATAATAAAATTATGGGGTGTTCGTTCGCACCTGACCTCCATAGAATGGAAATATGTCACAAAGTTTAACAAGGTTTTTTTAATATAGATCCACAGAATATAGTGATAAGTGTTTCAGTGTAAATAGGTATGGTATAATAAACTATGGAGTTTATCTATTTATTTTTACTTTCATCATATTTTGCTTTGGTTTTGATACCTCCAAATTCAACCCAAATTTATAACCCTTCCTTTTCATAACCTATCATACTTTCATAAATCAGAGTCCATTTTCTGTAGGCTGTTTTTGAACCCAGTCAACGACGGGTACTTTTGCTAGTATATATATATATATATATATATTTATATATATATATATATTTATATATATATATATATTTATATATATATATATATATATATATATATATATATGATGGCAGCAACTCGTTCTCGAGTATTGCCATTACGTCAGATGACGCAAACATGAGCGCAACTAGCAGCACGTGCCAGACGATCACCTCTATGAACCTTCAATAGTCCAGCACATCCACTGATGACCGGGTCCAAGCTGTGGTGCCCTGAATACCTACCAGGGCAGACCCTGGAAGTTCCAGAGCCTTTATTGCTATTCACGCTCATATCTGCACCAGTCCTCATTGAATGTCCGTTTGCCGTTTCAGGCTACAGCCATCCTTTTTGTTATCAGGATACACACTGATGGTAAAATGCGCATTCCATTACATATCAAGTAATGCCTGTGCTTGATGGTTTTTATTGTAAGGAAGGACTTTGCACTGAGACAATCCCACTCTCTAAACAAGTCAACATCATTGGATGGAGCAGTCGCCGCAGGTTTTATATCAGGGTTTTCCTTCCCCTAGAGAGTGTTAACGAGCATCTCCCCCCCTCTCTGGCTTTCTTACTCTTTCTATTTTCTCTCTCTGTGTCTCTATAAGAGAATAGAGAAAGAGAGAGGGAGAGGGAGAGAGAGAGAGAGAGGTGAGTAAACGTGGAGGTAGACACGTTTACCAGAACCAAAGGTCAGCTGACCAAATTACGTATGTGTGACGTGGTTGGCTAGATCTGTGAGATTTGATTTGAGCTTTGAAGAAGACGGACGTTTTTCCGTGGTCTCCCCCTCTTAACTGGGGAGGGGGGAGACGAACGCTGACGTGTGTGAAGAAGAACCACACAAGCAGATTTCACTTTACACCTGCTGCAGGACCTCTGGGGAAAGTGAAATAAAATCTATAAAAAACATTCATCGTCTTGGAGTGATAAATCTTCGTCAAACAGGTATCAAGTCTCCCTCCAGGATGAGAAATTTCCAGATGGTTCAACAGCGAGAAGAAACAGAGGTAGGTTCAGAAATTACATGTCACACACACGATTCCCTTTATGATAATCAAACACACAACCATTTATATTAGAGACAATCATACGCACACGGAATCTTTGATGTTATACAGTGTATACACCCAAACGTAAAAAGTGCCCCTAAATGAAGAACTCTATATAACATATTCAAATGTAACGAAAGCTCAATTTGGTACCCCTCAAGGATAACCTCGATGATAACGAATATATAACATATTCAAATTTGGTGCTCGTCGACCAGTCGCATCACCGATGCGATAATCGAACCTGTGTTTAAGAAAATACAACGTGGAAGCATGGAGATTTAGTGTCAAGAAAAAAGAAATAGACTAAAAAAAAAAAGAAAAAAAGGACAAGAAAAACAATAAAATGTATGGAAAAAAAAGAAAAAAGAAAGAACAGTAAAAAAATACAAATCAACACACACACAACGTAGGGTCCATTAAATTACTAGGCGAATTAGAAAAATAATTAAAAAAAAAAAGAAAAAAAAAAAGAAAAGCAATACACACGTACAACCTTTTCACGAAGAAAGAAAAGGAAGACATACAGACACACAGATGTAAAACTTTATATATAGAAAATAGTTTTAAAAAATGTTTATCGTATTGGGAATTAGCTCGTTATGAACGAAGAAAAATATCACTTATGTCAAAATTACAAGGGAAAAACAAAGAATGGCCTTATTTTGTAAATTTTTAACAACAGCCAGTGAGAAAACCAAAAAGATAAACACGTCAATCAAAAATATGTGTTATGAATATTTTGTGTCATTTTTAAACTGTGAACTAAATGTAACTTTTAATGAAAAACAATATGTACTGTTGATGAAAAGACAATGGTCATGTCCTGTAAAATGATTTTTTTTTCTTTTTCGTTGATTGTGCGAATTTTTCGTAGGAATTTTTTTTTTTTTTGATGACGTGGTCAAAAGGAGTATCCACGAATCTGTTTTGTTATTTGGAATTTTGTTGTTAGTGAGATGGGACTTTGTGATTGCTTATAGGATATTTTTGTATTTTTTAATTTATTATTTTTATGTAATTGATGTGTTGTCAAACGGTATTGGCAGAATTTTCTTGTTCTTTGACATGTATTTTTTTTTCGCAGAATGGTGAGGTGAAATCTTTGCTTGTGGGGTATATTGAAAGAATGATTAATAAAAGAAAGAACGTGTTGTTAATTAATTAATTAATAATCATAATAGTAATAATAAAATTGGGAAAAAGAGAAAGAAATAAGATTTAAACAGTGTAATAAATAATAATAATAAAAAAAAGTTTCGGAAGAGTCAAAGGTTCAGTCGGTATTAATTTCAATTTTCGAAAAGTAGAATAAATGTTCTATTCGACATGAGTGACGTTTTGACCACATAAGTAAGGTAGAAAAAAAAGGATAAATATAGGGTTAAATAAACTATATGAAGAAATGAAAGAAAAAAGTGGGGCGTGAATGGAATTTAATTTCTGTGGCAAGCATGTTAGAATTTTGGAGAGGTGTTGAATTACATGGGTAGTTATTAATTTCATTATTCTCGGGAAATGATTCGAATTTTATTTTTTTTATCGTGATTTCTGTTGATTTCGAGTAGAATCAACATGGAGCAAGTTTGAGTACTTCATGTGTGGAAATCCGATGTTTTCCGTGAAGCTATGTGTCTTCAAGGCAGGTTGCGCTTACCGACTTTGGAAAAAAAAAAGTTTTTTCTGACATAGCAGTAAACGGAATGTATTCTGTCCAGCGTGAGCGGATCTAGTTGTAATCAACTTCAGAGAGCAAATGAAATGCCCTCTGACATGGCGTAAGGGGCAGAGGGGGTGTAATGGCTGACGTGGCCATTATGTTACGAATCGCTCAAGAGAAGATGAATGAAATATGTATGCAAGTACTTAGGAAAATAGAAGGCTACCCACCATATGGAATGTTAAGAGGTGTTTTGTTTCCCACAAAATACTAGTAATAAGAGTAGGCTTATGATGAATAGGATAAGGCTTGGGATGGAAAAATGTTTTAAAGTGTAAAAAAAAACAAAAAAACAAAAAAAAACCATGCTGGGTGAATTTAATTGGTATTATTAAATTAAATTATTTTGGAATAGATTTGGTTGGTTTAGTTATATTTTAGGGACGTTTAGCGCGTAGTTGCATTTTTTTCATGAGAATTACAAGGCGATTAGGCTGTAGAAAGCAGTTTTTTCTGTTGTTTTATTTTTTTTATAAGCCACGGTATTGTCACAAATTAGAAAATTTGGCAGGGGAAATACTATTTTAGAGTAATGAGTACCCTGTTAAAACAATACCAGTGGTTCCAGTGAGTTGGAAGATGCCACGTAGGCCCAAGCAACGGCAATAAGTCTTGTCCAACAAAAGTCTGGCGTGCGAGGTCGCGATAATTCCTCAGGGTACGGAGCGACTGGACAGTCGGTACCAAGCCTAATCACGGGGAGATAGAAGAAAGGGAAAGATGCAGATTACGTAAGGGACAAGATAGAGCCTTATTATTTTTTAATTTGTTTTAGAGGAATGTGTGAGGGATATCTGGGTTGGAATCTTGGGACTTGCTGGGAATGCGGAAAAATCACAAAGGGAAAGCTACCTAGTTAAAAATCGATGCGCAAGTAAGCTTTGGCGCATTAGTTAAGGAGTGATGATTCCGTATCTTGTCGGGTTCCAGGAACTCAAACAGGCTCCGAGTGAATCAGTGTGAAGGCGTATCTTGGCTTAGACCAACCAAGGAAGTTAGTAGAAGAGCTTTGTGAAGTCCCGAAGTAGTAGATAGAATAGAACAAAGCTCCAGTAATAGGACCACTCAGAGAAAGACGTCAGGGCATTACAGTAAAGGAAAAAAAAAACTGGGACTTACGCCTATGCTGAAAGTCGAGAACGCGAGTGGGATGGTTGGGTCGGTAGAGCATCAGACTTTTAATTTGAGGGTCAGGGGTTCGAGTCCCCATGCGATAAAGCTACCACCAACATGGAGCATCCGACGTTCTGGTTGTAATTGCGATATGCTGGCCCCATTTCGAAAAAGTGATCGAAAATGGAGTCTCCATTTGTTTGGCCAAGTGGTCCAAATAAAGAGCAGAGTCAGTGGAAAATATCCAACAATGAGACCGCCTAGACAAGATGTATATCTGCAAAGCTGTATCTTTGTCTAACTTGGAAGCAAGTTAATGTCGAGGAGAGACTTTCGAGAAGCAGCAGAAGGGTTGATAGTGTAGTAGAAGAGTACTGGTGCCTGATCTTTCTTGGAAAAGGGGTGAGTCCGGAAAGTGAAAAAATAAAGATGTACTTCGGACATAATTATTTTTTTTTAGTTAGTTAGTTATTAAAAATGTATGGCTTGCCATACATTTTGATAAAAAAGGGGTGGAGGAATGTTAACGAGCATCTCCCCCCCTCTCTGGCTTTCTTACTCTTTCTATTTTCTCTCTCTGTGTCTCTATAAGAGAATAGAGAAAGAGAGAGGGAGAGAGAGAGAGAGAGGTGAGTAAACGTGGAGGTAGACACGTTTACCAGAACCAAAGGTCAGCTGACCAAATTACGTATGTGTGACGTGGTTGGCTAGATCTGTGAGATTTGATTTGAGCTTTGAAGAAGACGGACGTTTTTCCGTGGTCTCCCCCTCTTAACTGGGAAGGGGGGAGACGAACGCTGACGTGTGTGAAGAAGAACCACACAAGCAGATTTCACTTTACACCTGCTGCAGGACCTCTGGGGAAAGTGAAATAAAATCTATAAAAAACATTCATCGTCTTGGAGTGATAAATCTTCGTCAAACAGGTATCAAGTCTCCCTCCAGGATGAGAAATTTCCAGATGGTTCAACAGCGAGAAGAAACAGAGGTAGGTTCAGAAATTACATGTCACACACACGATTCCCTTTATGATAATCAAACACACAACCATTTATATTAGAGACAATCATACGCACACGGAATCTTTGATGTTATACAGTGTATACACCCAAACGTAAAAAGTGCCCCTAAATGAAGAACTCTATATAACATATTCAAATGTAACGAAAGCTCAATTTGGTACCCCTCAAGGATAACCTCGATGATAACGAATATATAACAGAGAGGTTGCCTTCACCACGACTTACGGGAGCCCTTCCTACCCACATGCCATTTGATCTATGACTGCGACTGACGTTGCTAGGCACCAGAGCATACTCAACACGCCGGTGGATCATGTATGCTGAAGCTGACAGGGCCTAAGATCCTCTGGACGTTTCTGTCAGGATTACCTCACCCTTAGCTTTTCGTTAAAAAAACCTTGCTCCACAAGGCAGTGGAGGTCCAGTTATACGGCGCAGGACACTCGCCATTCATCAGAGCCCCATCTGCCTGGCAGTGGTCACGATGTGCACGTGGGGTTGATTTGTCTGGAAGAAGCACAGTATGACGCTAAGCCATCTTTGCGCTTTTAACACACGTCCACACCAGACCTTGACCACCACACACACACACACACACACACACACACACACACACACACACACACACACACACATATATATATAGAGAGAGAGAAAGAGAGAGAGAGAGAGAGATAGAAAGAGAAACAGACTGACAGATAGACCGACGGAGAGACAGACAGACGGAAAGTTAGAAAGAGAAAGTGTGTGTGTGTGTGTGTGTGTGTGTGTGTGTGTGTGTGTGTGTGTGTGTGTGTGTGAGGGAGAGAGAAAGAAAGAGAGAAAATCAGACAGAGAGATACCACCTTTTTTGCAATTTTCTAAGTTTCAAATCTCAGCGACTGGTGATCAAAATTTAACAAATGAGACTCGTTGGATAGGTAATAACCTGAATTGTGTAGTGAGTTATGTTTCATATGCTCTTAAGGTCGCACATTAGGGGATCATCCATCGTCCAGAGTCTATTTTTGGCACTTTTTTACAGCCATAAAATATTTTTGTAAAGGTACAGTATCTTTCCACCCTCATAAAAATCCTTTTAAATTAACACTATTACAGGTTTTTGTGGGTGCTGAACATGAAAATAACGTGTAAAATTCAAGGAGACGAGTACTTTCCAAGATATGATTGATAAAAATATAGGGGGATCACTTTTCTATATTAATTCAAGGAAAAATGAGCACCCACTTTATTGATACCGATTTTTTTTTTGGGGGGGGAGTCTTTTATATTTTTAGGAACGGTGTTTATTGTGGTCTCCTAGACCAACGCACAACCCCCCTTCAAAGAAAACTTGTTAAATAGGGTTCCGGGTGTGCTGAAAACAAATATTGTATTTAAATTTTTCGCAAATAAGTATTTTTTCGAGTATCAAGTAAAATATGGGCGCTCGCGCGTACAAAAATGACCACTACTTATAACATGAAGAATTACATTGATAAATACCTGGAAAAATATTTATTTGCAGAACATTTAAATGCGATGATCGTTTTCAGCACACAGAAAACCTATAGAAAACAATTATTAGAGGTATGTTTTGTTACCATGTTACAATTACTAAATAAACACCACACCTAAAAAAAATAAAAATAACACCCCTCCTGCTCTCGACCCAAAAAGGTGGCTATAAAATGGGTATATATTTTACGTTAAAATAATATAGAAAAGTGAACCCACACTTAAAAAAAAAATAACTTGTTGATATCTTTGAAACTACTAGGTTCCTGGAATTTAAAACCTTTCTTTCGTTGTCAGCACTTTCGAAAACCTAGAATAGTCGTAATTTTAAGGGATTTTTTTAGCTTAAAGATACTGTATCTTTATCAATGTTTCAACTATATACTTTGTTTTCCTAGTTTTACATATAAATTACAAAATATCTGATATTTTCTGCAAAATTCTGGCCTTGATGAAGAGGAAACTAAAACTTGCAGTTACGGTTTCAAATGATCTGAAATAACAGCAAAGGGCTCTCCTAAACTTGTGACCGACTTTTTTGTTTGCCGCCTTTGAACACACGAAGATTCTCTTGGTCACATTTTCTAGTTAAATTTATTGTTTGACTTCTTACCGGGGGGGGGGGGATGCTCTGCCGACCTAAACCCGTCCCGACCAAACCCGCTCGAGTACTTCGTTTTGTCATACGTCGAGAACATTGCCAACACAATCTCCCACAAAACCAAAGCCAGCCTGAGCGCCGCCATTCGACGAGTATTTGCCGAGCTCCAAAAAACGGAAAAGGCATGCTCCCAGTTCCGGACCCGTATCAAGGCGGTGATTAAGGCTGAAGGCGATTACATTTAATAGTTGTCATCTTTATTGCATAATCAAGTAACCTGGATTGATTTTTTAATAAAAGTTTTAAGATAAAGCTGTAGTGTTGTTTTCTTTAGGGCAACAATGTTATCGTTCCACCTTGTAGATGTCACTCTTAACTTTAATTCAGGGGTCTATAAGCCAAATCTATCACTATTTTATGTCAAACCATCCTAAATCTATCATTTTATATATGTATGTATGTATGTGTGTGTATTATATTTATATATATATATGTATGTATATGTATATTATATTTACACACACAAATATATATATATATATATATATATATATATATATATATATATATATATATATATATATATATATATATATATATACTAGCATTTCATCCCGGCGTTGCCCGGGTGTTTGGATGTGTATGTTGAGCAAAAAAAAAAAAAATGTGGTAGTAGGAAGGCAGGCTCGAAAAGGAGGAAAAGAACGGGGTAAAACCTAACGTTTATGCTGTTACGACCACCGCCAAACCGGAAGCGACATTTTTAAAAATTAAGGCTAGACAGTGTAAGAAAGAGGAAAACTTTTAAAAATATCAGCGAAAATTGCTCCCCCTCTGTAGAAAAGTGCCTAATTGAAGGTGAAGATATTAATGTTTTTAGCCAATTTTTCGATATTTGTCGTATGAAAGGTCGAACTTTAAAACGATACTGATCATGGCAAAATCCGTCTGCTCTATTGAAAGTTTAAGGCAGACATGCAAACAGACATACATACATACATTTATATATTGGTAACTAAAAATTTTCGAGCCAAACTGATGAAAAAGCTTGCCCTATCTCTGAATACCCTTTATGTAAAATTTCAAATATTTAGACCAGAAATTGTCTGAGTAATTTGGAAGAGACCACAGAGGTCAATTTTTTTTAACTTTGCCCCCTTAAAATTTATTGTTTTGGGCTCAAATCAAGTTATTAAGTTAGATGCATGTCCAAGGAACCTATATCTAAAATTTTAAGTGCGTAGATCCCAAATTGTGGGAGGAGTTAGGTAGAGTTCTCAAAGGTCAAATCGTTGAACTTAATCGCCAATTTCTGGCCAAAACCGATCACATCGATTTTCCAAAATCTCAGTAACCTGTATATCAAATTTCGAGTCTGTAGACTAAAATTTTACAGAGCTATTGCGTAGGGAAATGTAAACAGGCACAGATACACAGATACACAGACACTTTCACTTTATATATATATATATATATATATATATATATATATATATATATATATATTATTCCATCCAATAGACTATCTACATTCTCAGCCAACATTGCGATATTCGAACAAAACTTTTAAAATGGCCTCCTCAATTCAGGTTAATCGCAAGACATCTCATATTCTCTTCGAAGCCATAACAATCAAACATTATAACTCACTATAATAATCATCAAAACGAATTAAAACTTCAAAAAATAAAAGTAGTGGCATAAAAAAAATAAACATAATTCAAAAGAAACTAACAAATCTAGGAAATTAACAAGGAAAAATAACTCATAGTTCAACACTCGTCATGAAAAAAATTATAATAATGTCAAAATCAACAGCCATGAAGATTTTATTTTTTAATTTCAGCGATGTCTTTTAAATAGCCTCATAAATATAAGTCTATTCTCAACAAAACACAGTGTAAGTTTTCTTCCCCACCATGCCTGATTTAACAAAAAAACTTATTAATTCAAATAATAGAAAAATTCAACATGCACAATCTGATAAGTCACTCAATACAGACTATTTAAATTGCAATTGCCAAAATTTCCGCGAATGACCCCTCAATAATTATTGCATACACAGAAATGTCATTTACTCTTGTACTCTCTCTGAACTCCCATCTAATAGCTAAAATCATAATATAAAATTTAACACCTTATAATTCACTCAATAAAAACTGTCTTAACTGCAGTTGCCAGAATTCCCGCGAATGTCCCCTCAATATAATATAGTATAACTCTTAACGAATACGACCCCCTCGAAAACGACAAATCATAATCTACGTCCTTCCCATACATCTGCATTGGTAATACACCGAACCCTAACACACACAAAAAATTAAAAACTAAAAACACACCCCTCCTTTAAAATGAACTATCTTAAAATGCGCTAATAATATTTTTACTCAAAAAATATAAATACGAGCTTAATCAATTTCAAGAACGAGCTCATATCATGCTTCCGACGTACTAGAAAATCAAAACATGCAGAATTTCTAACCCTCTCCCAGATTCATTTCCATCTTAGTAACCTGCAACGTTATCCTTTTCATCCTGAAGCTTTTCTGCTGTACCTCTCTTTTGCACCTGTAACCATCTGATATAAAAGCCCCGTTATAGACACTCTACTTCTCTTCTATCACTATAAATTGTCCATGATATCCAGCTTTTTCTTTAATTAAAAATTTTCTGTTCCCAACTCCCGTCCTCTTTTTCTAATGCTCTCACCTTTCCTTTCTTGACTTTTCCATTTTCTAACCTAAAATTTATATAGAATCGATATTTTGCATGTACTTTTGCATAATGCTGATGTTAATCTTCTTATGAAGAGAAAAATTTAGCTTTGAAATGCCATGGCTTAAAGTGTTTCCCCCTTATTTCGCTTGCAATTATTGTGATCGTCACAGACATAATTAACATGATAATGTAATAAAGTTTTAATGCAACTTTAATCCTTATCTCTAAATCGGGTAAAGCATTATCTATTTGAATATTTTGTTGTTTCTCTAAAAATTTTTTTTTTCAAGTTAAATTTTTCTATCTCATTCTTTCATTCTTTATCCTTCTCTCTCTCACTCTCTCTCTCTCTCTCTCTCTCTCTCTCTCTATATATATATATATATATATATATATATATATATATATACACACATATCTGTAAACGAATACACACATAATAAAGATAAATAAAGAGAAATGCTTTCACCTTTTAATATACAATTATACAAAGGAAAGAACACTTCAGAGTTACATACGTAAGATAAATCAATCATCAATCAGATCGACAGATAATATTTTTGCTCATTCAAAGCTCAATATAAAATGAAAATACAAAATTATATATATATATATATATATATATATATATATATATAAATAATTTATTTATACAAACAGTGATGGCTACACATGTGCATACATGTTTCTGTAATCATCCGTATTGAGGAGATTACGTCTCCAGGTGATACAGAAACATGTATGCACATATGTAGCCATCAATGTTTGTATAAATAAATTTAATATACCTGCTCTGTTTACTCATTGAACACGTTTTGGTAGACATATGTTGTTTCATTGGATGTACTTCTAGGAAACTAAAGTCTACTGCCATAATATATATATATATATATATATATATATATATATATATATATATATATATATAACTAGTGCCATAATATATATATATATATATATATATATATAAATCTTTATATATATATATGTATAAATATATATACATAACAATCTATAACGGAACACGCACACACACCCACACACACACGCACACACACACACACGCACACACATATATTGTAGTTTCCTACAGTCATGACAGACTATGGATATCCACTGCAAGTTGACTGCGCGTGAAATTTTTGTGTATAAATATTACTGTTTAGAAGTGTTTGTCTTGCAATTTTTTCTTTGTTATATATATATATATATATATATATATATATATATATATATATATATATATATATATATATATATATAATATTATATTATATTTAAACAAACAAAATGAAGGCCAAAATGTAGTAAATGAATGAAAAAAAAAAAGAAATAACAGAAATAAGTTCTTACTTTATCAAAAAATAGTTAATATAAAAAATGATGGCTAAATAAAATCAAATAAAATTAAAAAGTTTGATTTTAAATAAGAATGTTATAAACAAATACACAGAATTAATGAAAGATGATAAGAAAATTAATCTTGGGAAAAGTATTATCTGAAATTTAGGTTAAGAAGTCATTTTCAGAATTAAGAGTATCTTTTTTTTTTTTTTTTCGTAATTATACAAAGATACAAAAGAATGGTATATATATATATATATATATATATATATATATATATATATATATATATATATATATATATATGTGTGTGTGTGTGTGTGTGTGTGTGTGTGTGTGTGTGTGTTATTTGTTTTTGCAATACGTTTTGAATGAATTCAATTATTTACGAAAGTGCATTTTTACCTAAATGCGAGTTGGAAATTATTTTTCCCTTAAACAATTTGGTACACCCATATGGGGAGCGGCATATATATTATCCACTGACACGTGTTTCGTCGTCTACCACTATTCAGAGTGGCTGAATCTATCTATCTATATATATATATATATATATATATATATATATATATATATAATATTTCGAGTAAAAGTTTAGAGAGACCACCTTCTTCACAGCAACCCTGCGAATGTCCGCAATATATTTGTTCCAGTTCATTTTGCTCATGAATGTTAAGCTTAGAGATTTAGTCGAAGAGCTTTCAGGTAGAGTGTTATTAGTCAGTCATGGCAATCATTGATTGAGAAAGATTTTTGTAATTGTTAAAGGAAATAATATGAGTATTGGCATCATTAAATGTAAACAACCATTTACATTCCGAGTCCACTACTTCCTCTAAGGTGTCATTTATTGCCTTAGATATGTGTTTATCATTTTCCTCTCATGCCTCTTATAGAGCGTGGTGCCATCAGCAAATATACCCATCTCGGAGACAATTTTATCGGGAATAATAAAGGTCTCAGAATCGACTATTGCGACTATTATCGATGATAACCTGAATCTTTCTCTTGTCTAAGAAGATTTAGATTATATTAAGTATTCGTCTAGTAACACCGTATCATTTAATTTTCACGAGAAGACTCTCCTGCCAGACCCTGTCACGAGAATCGTCAATATATTTAGGGCTATTGCCCTAGCCGTTCCTGCCTTACCCAGTGCTTGGTATATACGTACATAAATTAGAGTTAGGATATTTGCCATAGAACGATCTAGCCCAAATCTATTGTATCGGTTGCAAAGAAGAGTAGTATCCATGAGGATTACTCATTGATTGATTGATTGATTAAGGAATCAAATAGTTTGGCGAAAAGAGAGAGGGGTCTAATAGGGGCGACAACTGATTGGGTAAGTTCTTTCGCCAGAATTCTTGTATACTGGTAGAATGAATTTTCCAGCAGCCAGGAAAAGCAAGATTCGTTGAAGAATTTGGGGAAAAAACTGGTAAAACACTTTTAATTGTATAGCTGACACGATCCGGCTCACAGGCCTTAGTTTCTAAAGATTTTCAATGTAGTTGATATTGAAGACTCGATGAAGCTGGATTTCGAAAAATACCGCAGTTGCAACATGAATGCACATTCGTAAACAATAATGTATGTATAAATTTTGAAATGAATACTATAATATAGCTACATCTGTTATAAGGCACTATTTTATAAACACTTGCATTTTCTTGGATTATCATCTAGAAAACAATTACACTACAATCACTACACTAGTCTAGTTATACTATTTAAAATGCTTTACTGAGGTCGTTACTGAGGTTAACAACTATATTAACAGCCATATTAACAACTATATTAACAACTAAATTAACAACTATATTAAAAAACTATATTTTGTATCTGTTCTTCAGATGCTGCACTTCAATTTCTTGTTCTCTGTCAGTGGAGGAGAAATCCTTCGCGACTGAGACAATTTTTATTTTTGTTCCTTTTCTCCACGTTAAAAAAGGACCCTGGAGTCTACCGCTAACAACTAAAATGCTTATCAGCGCGAACTATATCATTACTCCCATTATAATTAGTTTGTGCTAATAAAAATGCCCGCCATGTTTTTTTATCAATGATGCTTACATAATAATTACAACATGAAATATAGATTCGTCTATAGGCATGATTGTTTCGTTATTTAAAGACATGTCAGTATCAATTCTAATAAAGAACTTACCTCTCAACGGGATCAAACTTACGACGCTGGACCTAACTGTTGCTTTGGCTTTCAAATCAACTTCGAGATTGGGATATGTAAATGCAGTTTTAATATAAACTTGTACGGGTAGATGTAATACGTCTAAAATGTTTAACCAAAGAGGGCTATACTGTTGCTTAAAATAGAAAAGAATACCCGTCTTATGATGGGTAAAATGGATTTTTCGGACAGAACATTTTGCATTACTTCAAACTATGTCGGTTTATGAATATTAAAATCAAGATATAATGGTATTAAACCTTATTTCTAGAACAATTATTCAAATATTGATTAAAATTCATGACATTTTTTAATTCTAGAAAATGTCTGAAAAGCGTCCGAAACAGGAAAACATGCAGCACCCGTTATTGCCAAAAACATTTTTTTCTAACTGATAATTACGATTAGTATCCATACAACTACACATCCCGTTCCCCTTAAATTCCAGAAAAAAAAAAAAACGCTTGAGTAAATTCATTGAAAAATGGTAATCGTTGGACTTTTTTCTTCGATTTTCGTGAGTCGCTGATGATTTAGTTGGTCTATGGCGTCTTTTCTAAACAGAAAATGTCTATTCATGTCAATGACACTATAATGAGTTTCTGAAATATGTAACGTTAGTTAAATCCTCAGAGCGGGCGAAACTCAGAATACAATTGCGAATTATTATTGGTCTTGGGTGACAGAACAAGGACACAATACTCATGTGAAGAAATTAAACAGTTCCGCGAAGAGTTCGGCAGAATGGTTTCCGAGTTTGACAAGAGATACCTGAAAAATGTCGGAGATCATATCGACCGAAACATGAAAACAATGCTCAAGATAAGAAACATTGTCCGAATAATCGAGATTTTACAAAGTGATTTTATTTTATTTATTAGATACATATGAAAGTATTTATGTATCCACAGAACAAAAATTAATGTTAAAGCATACACGTCTATATAGACAAATAGAAATATCAGCATCGCGGCTCGAAAACTAAATAAAAGGAAGAGTGGTATTTGGGTGGGGGATACATCTAAAGAATTAGAGGTACGTATACTTTTACTTATATCAAAGCGAAACTAATGACTCTGTTGGTCGTCTTCGAATCATTTTTTGCCATTAAGTTCGCATTTTGTTTGTCGTTTTTCCAGAATATTCGCTTACTGCACTACTCTACCATCCCCGCTCCATCATCGCCCCCCCACCCGCTGTTCTCCTCTCGTCATGATGTCTAAGAATTCGACATTTCATTTGCCCAGACATTATTCGCCGTTCCTAGAACTAGTTCCATACAACCTCATTTGCCGATATCGATTGGATGCAAACCCGGTTCTTTGATCTTTTTTTTCAGATGAGTACACGCATCTCAATATGAGACTCTGTCTGTCTGCCCCTCGCTCGGTCAGTCGACCACGCTTAAATCGTTTGCCTTAAATCTCAATATAGGCGCAACAGTAATTTCACTATATCTTTGTTTTAAAAACATCTACGAGATTCATGCCAAATGCAGAACCTTCTATGTTTTTAACTCAACATGTTAAAGAGCTACAAAGACGGGAGTGATACCATAAAAACTAGCGACTGTTTAGGGAGATGGCTGTGGATGGGGAACCGGGGTGCGCATTGTCATGCGAAGGTGGCTCCAAAAGTAAAGCCTCCTTTTTTTTAGTTCAACAAATTAAAGAGCTATGACGACATGCGTGATACAATAAAAAACGAGCGAAGTTTTGTGCCCCAGAATTTAATTTTCTACATAGTCGACATGTTGCATATGGAAGGGTACATATTCCGGTAATTAGAGAAACGACACAAATAGGTTTGAAAATAATATTTATTAAAGGAAATAGCTACGATCGAACCCAGTATTCAAAAGTTGAAAAAATACATATTGCAATTTTGATACGATGATAGGAATGTGGAACATTGTCTATTGTCTATTTATTGTTTTGTAATTGGAATTCATTATTGAGATGAGTATTATTTATTAATTTTATTTATTGCGGACTATTATCTGCATCTTTTTATTTACCCACACTTTCATATCTTGTATGTATATTTACTTAAATTTTACTATATGAATTTATTTACTTTTTTCTCCCTGAAATTGCAGATACCGGCCATCTTCTCCCCTTAAATAATTTTTATTTTTTATTTTTATTCTTATTTTATCTTATTTTATATTATATATATATATTTTATATTTTATTTTTTATTATATTTTATTCATTTATTTATTTATTCTTTATTTTCTATTTATTTATTATATATTTATTTATCTATTTTTATTTTCCTTTTAGTGTCGTTTAACAACTCTTGCTGACATTTTTTTAAGTGATGACCTGTACATTTCAGTTGACCTATATTATTTTGCCCTATATATATTTTCGCGCTTTTAACATTTCCTGTCTGGGTCATTTTGACTTTTGTTTCCCTTTATTTTATATATTATATTTAACTTTATCATTTTTTTTCTCTCTCTCTCTCTCCTTTCTCTTCCCAGATCTGTTTTATTTATAGTTATGTCTCGGAAGTAGAGTGAAAAGCACATCTTATTTTTCTTTTATTAATATTATTTTTTTCCTTGTACACATTTTTGTGAATTATTCCATGGATTTCTGCCTTTAGATTATTATGGACCATCTACTTCCAATTACGGGATTTCCTTGGAATTTACTTGTACAAATGGAAATTCTTTTAACTTTCTTGAAGTTTTACATTTGGATTTTAGCGTCACTGGATTTTTTATCTTCCACCAGGCTATTCATTCATGTGTAATCACCTTTTTCTTTACCATATTCCCTCTGCTTAACTTATTTTGTTTTCAAGTAAGATCTTTGACTTACTTGTTGTTTCATAAAATACTTCTGCATGTAAAATCCGATCCCGCATTTTTCTGATTCCTACCCTCTGATGAGAAGGAGAGTATTTCTTCGAAACTCCGCGGATTAAGAACTATCCATTTATCTATTGTTTCCTTTTCAGATTAAATATGTTTTTAACTCATTTCAAAGTGTTTTTTTTAACATATTTTATTAACTGTTTGCTCATATATATATATATATATATATATATATATATATATAATTTTACAACGTATCACTACAAACTATATGTATATATATATATAATTTTACAACGTCTCACTACACACCATATATATATATATATATCATTTTACAACATATCACTACAAACTATATATATATATATATATATATATATATATATAATTTTACAACGTATCACTACAAACAATATCTATATATATATAATTTTACAACGTATCACTACAAACCATATATATATATATAATTTTACAACGTATCACTACAAACTATATATATATATATACATAATAATTTTACAACGTACCACTACAAACTATATATATATATATATATATATATATATATATATATATATATATATATATATATATATATAACAATTTCACAAACTATCACTACAAACTATACATATATAATAATTTTACAACGTATCACTAAAAACTATATATATATATATAATAATTTTACACGTCTCACTACAAACTATATATATATATATATATATATATATATAATTTTACAACGTATCACTATAAACTATATATATAATAATTTTACAACGTATCACTACAAACTATATATATATATATATATATATATATAATAATTTAACAACGTGTTCTACAAACTATGTATATATATAATAATTGTACAACTTATCACTACAAACTATATATATATAATAATTTTACAACGTCTCACTACAAACTATATATATATATATATATATATATGTACATATATATATATATATAATAATTTCACAAGGTATCACTACAAACTATATATATATATAATAATTTTACAACGTAACACTACAAACTATATATATATATATATAACAATTTCACAACATATCAGTACAAACTATACATATATAATAATTTTACAACATATCACTAAAAACTATATATATAATAATTTCACAACGTATCACTACAAACTAAATATATATAATAATTTTACACGTCTCACTACAAACTATATATATAATAATTTTACAACGTATCACTACAAACTATATATATAATTTGATAATGTATCACTACAAACTATATATATATATATATATAATAATTTTACAATGTATCACTACAAACTATATATATAATAATTTTACAACGTATTACTACAAACTATGTATATATAATAATTTTACAACGTATCACTACAAACTATATATATATATATATATATATATATATATATATATATATATATAATACTTTTACAACGTATCAATACAAACGATATATAATAATTTTACACGTCTCAGTACAAACTATATATAATAATTTCACAACGTATCACTACAGACTATATATATATATATATATATATATATATATATATATATATATATATATATATATAATTATTTTTTCAACGTATCACTACAAACTATATATATATATATATATATATATATATATATATATATATATATATATAATTAATAAATATGTATTTTTTTGTAATGTTGGCACACGTTGATATCTCTTCAAGGAGACGATTTGTCGCGTCCGAAGTCAGGTTGAGGTGGGGTCCCGGCAGCTCGAATGCGATACCCGAAATCGGTAATGTGGGTAGTGCGAAGAATTAATTACTCTAAAAGAATCGTGAAAGCTCGAAACCCCGCAATTCGAATTACTCATCTTGAATGTTGGATTGTTCAAGCCTCCACAATTGCAAAACAATTACGAGTTAAGCAGTCTTCCAGATATGTTAGAGGCTACTCGTAGTTTTCTTTCCTCCAGCTCCGGTTTGCTTAAGATTTTGTTGTTGGTGTTTTTTAGCAGACAGCTGAAAAATTCAATTAAGATATTAATGGACTGATATACCATCTTTGAGTAAGGTTCCCTTATAAGGGATATAGAAGTCTTCTTGACTGATGAAGGAATGGAATGAGAATCTTGATGAATCACAATTTTATCATTGCAACAAGTTGAACGTAGAATAATGTTCAGATATGTGTTCCAAACTGTATTAATTATATAAATCCACAACAACAAAGGAGGTTGATCCGATGCATCCGACCGTACTGACGCAGCGAAAAATTTCCAAGAACTAAGGAATGACGCGATTCAAGTTCGCGCCTTTTATTAAATCACGCTCGTTATTTCTTCTGGATAAACAAAGGGTTTTCTCTACAACTCCCATAATGCCATAGTGAGATTCAAGTTGTTAATTCTCACTGCAGTGCATCACTTATGGCATCTTTTGAGGCACCAGGAGATTGCATTTTACGATGACTAAGATATAAATAAATTAATATAAACTTTATTTTTAAACGAATAATTTCTTTACAAAACGCGGATATGTCACCATTAGGGCTAAAACAACAGTATATTCTTTTCATTATTTTGACTCTCGAGTGTGTATCCGTTGATATCTTATATGCTTTGATATAGAGTGATGTGGTTCTCGATTGATTAACTGTGTCTAACTGTGTCGGATATATACTCGAGAGTCCAAACAATGATAAGAATATTCTGTTGTCATAGCCCTAATCATCTCACAGCTAACAACAAAAGCAAAATATATTGCAAATCTTAAGATATCGAGGACAAATAGCAACAAAAACGATAATAGATTTAGAAAATGAATTGCTTTTATCAATAATCCAAAGTAGACAAAACCAAAGTCTGTGGTATAGTGTAAATAAAAGGAATGTCAAGTATGTAGACTAACTGTGCTTTGGGCGGAAAATCAAGCGACACCAACATAGAGGAAAGAGAGTAGATACGTTAACATGATTGACGCGTATAGAGACTAATATGGAAAGGTTCGCTAATCTATTATAATAAATCCGTATTCCTGTTTGTTTGTTTGTTTGTTCAAAATTTTATATTTGTCACAAGTTAATATAAAAAAGTTTGTTCACAAGTTAATATAAAAAAGTTCGTTCACAAGTTAATATAAAAAAGTTTGTTCACAAGTTAATATAAAAAAGTTTGTTCACAAGTTAATATAAAAAAGTTTGTTCACAAGTTAATATAAAAAAGTTTGTTCACAAGTTAATATAAAAAAGTTTGTTCACAAGTTAATATAAAAAAGTTTGTTCACAAGTTAATATAAAAAAGTTTGTTCACAAGTTAATATAAAAAAGTTTGTTCACAACTTAATATAAAAAAGTTTGTTCACAAGTTAATATAAAAAAGTTTGTTCACAACTTAATATAAAAAAGTTTGTTCACAACTTAATATAAAAAAGTTTGTTCACAAGTTAATATAAAAAAGTTTGTTCACAAGTTAATATAAAAAAGTTTGTTCACAAGTTAATATAAAAAAGTTTGTTCACAAGTTAATATAAAAAAGTTTGTTCACAAGTTAATATAAAAAAGTTTGTTCACAAGTTAATATAAAAAAGTTTGTTCACAACTTAATATAAAAAAGTTTGTTCACAAGTTAATATAAAAAAGTTTGTACACAAGTTAATATAAAAAAGTTTGTTCACAAGTTAATATAAAAAAGTTTGTTCACAAGTTAATATAAAAAAGTTTGTTCACAAGTTAATATAAAAAAGTTTGTTCACAAGTTAATATAAAAAGTTTGTTCACAAGTTAATATAAAAAAGTTTGTTCACAAGTTAATATAAAAAAGTTTGTTCACAAGTTAATATAAAAAAGTTTGTTCACAAGTTAATATAAAAAAGTTTGTTCACAAGTTAATATAAAAAAGTTTGTTCACAAGTTAATATAAAAAAGTTTGTTCACAAGTTAATATAAAAAAGTTTGTTCACAAGTTAATATAAAAAAGTTTGTTCACAAGTTAATATAAAAAAGTTTGTTCACAAGTTAATATAAAAAAGTTTGTTCACAAGTTAATATAAAAAAGTTTGTTCACAAGTTAATATAAAAAAGTTTGTTCACAAGTTAATATAAAAAAGTTTGTTCACAACTTAATATAAAAAAGTTTGTTCACAAGTTAATATAAAAAAGTTTGTTCACAAGTTAATATAAAAAAGTTTGTTCACAAGTTAATATAAAAAAGTTTGTTCACAAGTTAATATAAAAAAGTTTTTTCACAAGTTAATATAAAAAAGTTTGTTCACAACTTAATATAAAAAAGTTTGTTCACAAGTTAATATAAAAAAGTTTGTTCACAAGTTAATATAAAAAAGTTTGTTCACAAGTTAATATAAAAAAGTTTGTTCACAACTTAATATAAAAAAGTTTGTTCACAAGTTAATATAAAAAAGTTTGTTCACAAGTTAATATAAAAAAGTTTGTTCACAAGTTAATATAAAAAAGTTTGTTCACAACTTAATATAAAAAAGTTTGTTCACAAGTTAATATAAAAAAGTTTGTTCACAAGTTAATATAAAAAAGTTTGTTCACAAGTTAATATAAAAAAGTTTGTTCACAACTTAATATAAAAAAGTTTGTTCACAAGTTAATATAAAAAAGTTTGTTCACAAGTTAATATAAAAAAGTTTGTTCACAAGTTAATATAAAAAAGTTTGTTCACAAGTTAATATAAAAAAGTTTGTTCACAAGTTAATATAAAAAAGTAGTTTCACAAATAGATTTTAATAATGAAAACGGACACTTATGTACTTTTATTTCTGCATGATTTCTTTATATACTATTTATTCAAAAGGGATCAACATTCATGGGGTGGTCCGATTTGTATATTACATTAAAGAATTTTTTTTTAGTAATTAGCTCTAAATTTTTTTAATGGAAATTAGTAATAGAATTGTTTTAAGTATCTTATTTTAAACTATTATATAGTTTTGATAATTGTTCTGATGCACTCACCTCCAAAAGGCAGAAAGTTTGTTCTGTTTGCCGTCAATACACAGGGGTTGGGAGAGGAAGAAGAGGAAGAAGTGGTGGTAGGCGTGGTTGGTTTTATGGGAAAGAGATCGGGACTAACCCTGAGAATAAAGAAAGTTCCGGCTCAAAGTCAGAAAGAAAGTGAGGCTGAAGGACCCAGCAGTTTTCAGATTTAATTTTATTTTGATTTAATTTATTTTTAATTAGTGTAACCAAGATCAGCTGCGTTTAAAAACAGAAGTAAGTTTTCATTTAACCTATATTTCCCTTTAAAGCTATGAGATTTTATTTACTTGTTTGAATTTCAAAGATGAAGGTGATTATATGTTTCCGAAAATCCAAAATATGGTCAACTTTAAGAAAATCGTAACAACTTAAGGATATTTCGTGTATCTTAAATAATATGATTAAATAATATGATTAAATAATATGACTAAATATTATGATTAAATAGTATGTGACTAAATATTATGATTAAATACTATGATTAAATATTATGACTAAATATTATGATTAAATAATATGATTAAATATTATGATTAAATATTATGATTAAATAATATGATTAAATATTATGATTAAATATTATGACTAAACATTATGACTAAATATTATGATTAAATATTATGATTAAATAGTATGTGACTAAATATTATGATTAAATATTATGATTAAATATTATGATTAAATATTATGATTAAATAATATGATTAAATATTATGACTAAATATTATGATTAAATAATATGATTAAATATTATGATTAAATATTATGATTAAATAATATGATTAAATATTATGATTAAATATTATGACTAAACATTATGACTAAATATTATGATTAAATATTATGATTAAATAGTATGTGACTAAATATTATGATTAAATATTATGATTAAATATTATGATTAAATATTATGATTAAATAATATGATTAAATATTATGACTAAATATTATGATTAAATAATATGATTAAATATTATGATTAAATATTATGACTAAACATTATGACTAAATATTATGATTAAATATTATGATTAAATAGTATGTGACTAAATATTATGATTAAATATTATGATTAAATATTATGATTAAATATTATGATTAAATAATATGATTAAATAATATGATTAAATATTATAATTAAATAATATGATTAAATATTATGATTAATATTATGATTAAATATTATGATTAAATATTATCATTAAATATTATCATTAAATAATATGATTAAATAATATGATTAAATATTATGATTAAATATTATGATTAAATAATATGATTAAATATTATGATTAAATATTATGATTAAATATTATGATTAAATAATATGATTAAATGATATGATTAAATATTATGATTAAATAATATGATTAAATATTATGATTAAATATTATGATTAAATATTATGATTAAATAATATGATTAAATAATATGATTAAATAGTATGTGACTAAATATTATGATTAAATATTATGATTAAATATTATGATTAAATAATATGATTAAATAATATCATTAAATTATATGATTAAATATTATGATTAAATATTATGATTAAATAATATGACTAAATAATATGATTAAATAATATGATTAAATATTATGATTAAATAATATGATTAAATAGTATGTGACTAAATATTATGATTAAATATTATGATTAAATAATATGATTAAATAATATGACTAAATAATATGATTAAATAATATGATTAAATAATATGATTAAATTATATGATTAAATATTATGATTAAATATTATGATTAAATAATATGACTAAATAATATGATTAAATAATATGATTAAATAATATGATTAAATAATATGATTAAATAGTATGTGACTAAATATTATGATTAAATATTATGATTAAATAATATGATTACATAATATGATTAAATAATATGATTAAATATTATGATTAAATATTATGACTAAACATTATGACTAAATATTATGATTAAATATTATGATTAAATAGTATGTGACTAAATATTATGATTAAATATTATGATTAAATATTATGATTAAATACTATGATTAAATAATATGATTTAATAGTATGTGACTAAATATTATGATTACATATTTGTATTAAATATTATGATTAAATATTATGATTAAATAATATGATTAAATAATATGATTAAATATTATAATTAAATAATATGATTAAATATTATGATTAATATTATGATTAAATATTATGATTAAATATTATCATTAAATATTATCATTAAATAATATGATTAAATAATATGATTAAATATTATGATTAAATATTATGATTAAATAATATGATTAAATATTATGATTAAATATTATGATTAAATATTATGATTAAATAATATGATTAAATGATATGATTAAATATTATGATTAAATAATATGATTAAATATTATGATTAAATATTATGATTAAATATTATGATTAAATAATATGATTAAATAATATGATTAAATAGTATGTGACTAAATATTATGATTAAATATTATGATTAAATAGTATGATTAAATATTATGATTAAATAATATCATTAAATTATATGATTAAATATTATGATTAAATATTATGATTAAATAATATGACTAAATAATATGATTAAATAATATGATTAAATATTATGATTAAATAATATGATTAAATAGTATGTGACTAAATATTATGATTAAATATTATGATTAAATAATATGATTAAATAATATGACTAAATAATATGATTAAATAATATGATTAAATAATATGATTAAATTATATGATTAAATATTATGATTAAATATTATGATTAAATAATATGACTAAATAATATGATTAAATAATATGATTAAATAATATGATTAAATAATATGATTAAATAGTATGTGACTAAATATTATGATTAAATATTATGATTAAATAATATGATTAAATAATATGATTAAATAATATGACTAAATAATATGATTAAATAGTATGTGACTAAATATTATGATTAAATATTATGATTAAATAATATGATTAAATAATATGATTAAATAATATGATTAAATAATATGATTAAATAGTATGTGACTAAATATTATGATTAAATATTATGATTAAATAATATGATTAAATAATATGACTAAATAATATGATTAAATAATATGATTAAATAGTATGTGACTAAATATTGATTAAATATTATGATTAAATAATATGATTAAATAATATGATTAAATAATATGACTAAATAATATGATTAAATAGTATGTGACTAAATATTCCGCCCACTAATATGTTTTTAGCTGCCAACGCCGGGTATGTACACCTAGTATCACATATAGCTGTTGGTGCGTAGAATTAGTGTATGAGCATTAGCATACACATCCTACCGGAAGAGGTTTTGTTGCTGGAAAGCTAATGTATGATTTTAAGTCTTAGTAAGTCCACACGCTTTTTTTTTTTTTTCACTAAGACTTAGTTGATTACTAATCGTTGGAGGCGCTTCTATCGGGAAATATTAATGGGACCTCTTCAGCATTTTGCGTGCTTATCCTGCTGAGCTAACTTCTTAAAATCGCACCTGACTTTTTCACCAACTGCCTTGCTGTTGAATATGTTGAAAAAAAAACTGTTTCGAAAATGATTTTGTTGTACAAACAACGGGAGTAGGATATTGGTTAAAAATTTACTGGTTTCTCATTGCAATTTGGTTAAAAAGAAAGGATTCTTGTTGGCTAAGAAATCAGCAGTAGATTTCCTGTTAAAAGGACTTCGTCATCTCAAATAATAATCAAGAAACTGGGTCCGAAACAGCGAAGCGGTTCCTCCTGAAAATCCGCGATGCTGGATCTGGTGTCAGAAGTATTTACTGCTCACTACAAAATAACTGCACGGTTTCGTTCATATTAATTTTCTACTATCCTTTATAGTTTTCTCCAACTATAATTTCTTGAGCATTCCATGCATTTAAAAGAAACACATCTTAATTATTTATTACATAAATATTTTCACATTTCGCTACTACTCCCTTTCTCTCACTCACTCTCATTCTTTGCCCCCCCTCTCTCTCTCTCTCTCTCTCTCTCTCTCTAACTTTGACAGACTTTATGGCTCTTACTTAATCTTTCGTACCTTGACACGTCGTTAAACCTAACTGACACACCCCCAACCCTTCTTCTATATTGGCTTTTCTTCTTTTCTACATTCATTTCGTTTCTTTCCCTCTTTTCTTTCTTTCTTTCCCCCCTTTCTTCCTTTTTTATCCAATTCTATCTATTTCTCTGTTTTTTTTTTCTTCGTTCCTGTTGTGGAGGAACAGGAGCACATGTTCGTCGGCGATATCGAATTTTCTTGCTACACGCCTCTATTTAAAATTCGTGTCCATGGGCCGCAATCAATTGATTGTTTTTTCTTGCACTATTACGAATAAAAGCTTGCGAGCAAGAATATTCAATATCGCCTGTTCGTCTTATATTCAATGTTTATATATATATATATATATATATATATATATATATATATATATATATATATATATATATACAAATGCTCAACAAAATTGCTGCACTTGCGCCCCCTCAACATAAATACGCCCAATCAATCCGAGACTCAGCAAAATCTGACGTCTTCTCTGTAGAGGTCCCCAGATGCCAGAGAGCTTTTGATTCTAATAACTTCTTTCTCCCAACCGATTTCATTTGGAATTCCATCACACTACGCATGTTTCCTCGACTGAACTAACTTTTAGAAATATAATCGTAATGTGAACAAATATCTCTCTGCACTACTCCCCACCTAAGATGCTTCTATTAATCTTCCTTGATAGAGAGTAACCCTTTACTTTCCAATAGCAGTGTTCCTTGTTTGAGGTGAACGTCAGAAAAATTCATATGAGCCTTTTTTTAAAAATAAAATTAATCAAGTATATGCGCACCAAAGATTCTAATCGCCTTTCATCAATTATAAAAAAAAAAATATCCTTCGTAGTATTTAAGAATTAAAAAAAAAATAAAAAATCTATAAAACAAGCTTAAAATAGTGAGTATATTGCCGGTGACGTTAAATAATGCTAAAAACATCAGAAGTAGAAGTAGCATTTGGTTTACCCCGCTGTATCATAAGATACTGAAAACCAAACTAGGTAAAGCATTTATAAATCTTTTGCCATAAATCCTCCTCGACATAACATATCCAAGGAAAATTATTATCTTCCACACTATAATCAAGATCAATGTGGAAAAAGGAAGCAAGAAAGTAAACAGCTATCCGAATAAGTATCCCCGTTTGTTAGTAATAGTATAATTCCACACAATGAAATCAAGAATAAAAAATATTACATAGAGAAAATTGCGTAAAAGCACATATAATTACAAGAATAAAAGCAACTATATTACATCATTATCAAATCATGTTTGAGGAACTTAAGTACAGCACATGGAAATCGAAAGATGGATTAAACTTGCATATCTAAATTAAAAATTTTAAATGAGAATATATTTAATTGTAGAAGCGAAATAACTATAAACAGTTGGCATGGAATAAAGGTTATATTGGTATGGGTAAATAAAATCACTAATAAGGTGAGCCTTCCAATTTGATAGATTAAAAAAGTTCATCGACCAAAATTAGGGGAAAAAATTGAAACTAAAATTGAAAATTCTTATTCGTGTGAAAAAACTGATACAAAAACTAAGCATAGCTATATGTCACAAAACAAACACGTGACCTGCAGCCAGTGACGTTAAAATATGCTAAAAAATCAGAACTAGAAGTAGAATGTGGTTTACCCCGCCGTATTAAGCTATATGTATAGGTCACAAATCAAGCACATGACTGCAGCAATGGTATATTCTTTGCAAGCTTGTAATTTATGTGCTTAACCCACGTCAAAAGAAAAAATTAAAATAATAATTTATGTGTTGAAGGAAACAAGTAGATAATGAGACTTTAATTAGTTAGAACAGGAGTAAACGCTGCTTTACTGTAAAACTATGCTTGCGTACAGCGTTGAGGTAAACACACCCACCATCGCATCCAGTGAACAAGCCACGTCTACAGAATGGATCCACCATTCTTCTCTAAAAAATACTATTTGGCGAGCTTGCAGGGAACTAGACCACGAGGAGTCCCTAAAAATTCACTCTAGCCTCAAATAACACAGACCTGTCGCCATAAAAACAAACTACCAGGGATCAGAACACGTGGCAACGCGTCAAGGCATGGAAAAGAAAAGGATAACTGAAAAGGCAAGATGGAAAAGAAGAAGAGAACGGAGAAAATAATCTCATCCTCTCCTATCCTTCTATGTTCGCGACTTTCCCACCCTAGACTTTCGAAGCCACACTATTCACCAACATTAATAAAGAAGGTACAAACAACACAACCTGATACTCGTACATCAGTGGGAGCCGACGGGAAGGAAACATACGTTTCTATATATCTTACTTGCCATGAGTTACTAATATCTACTCATTTATTGAGCACTGTTGAACAAATACATTACAAGTATTACTAATATTGTATCTCAATGCTCGCTGTGTGTAGCTACACTGATGAGGTGTAGAGACGACGAGATATATCCCTGTAGAAAATTCTGTTATTATTCTCTCTCTCTTTCTCTCTATCTCTTTCTAGCTCTCTCTCTCTCTCTCTCTTTCTCTCTCCCTGTCTGTTTATATATATATATATATATATATATATATATATATATATATATATATATATATATATATATATATATATGTGTGTGTGTGTGTGTGTGTGTGTGTGTGTGTGTGTGTGTGTGTGTGTGGAAAAAGCAGCAATCAATGGGGGAAAGACTGCTGGAGAGAGAAAGAGGGCGAAAGAGATAAGAAAAGAGAAGAAAGAAGGAAAGAGAGAGCGGAAGGGAGGGAGAACTAGGTCACGGTCTTTTCATACACAGGGCAGATTGACATTTGCTGGCATGTGTTGTTTCTTTCTCGTAAGAGTACACCCGACTCACGTTAGGTGGTTCGGTTAGATAATCTACGCGGAAAGTTGGACGGGGGTGGTTGGGTGCACCGTCACTTACATTTAAGCCGAGTTAAAAACAACATAAAACAAATGTTATTGTTCTTTCCTTAGCTTGTCTTCAAAAGTACACGTGATACAATTAACCTTCTGACCTCTGAAAACGAGTGCAACCTAACGCGTTGAGTTAATCTAGTATTGATGATGTCACAGCTTATCTCTTCAGTGTTCGTTCAGATTAGGAGACTCCTTGAACTTTTAACCAAAAGCAAAGTGTAGTATATGCTAGTATACTTTTTACTTTCTCTTTTTAAGTGGTTTAGTTTATTGCTAATCGCTTGAGCTGCCCCAATCGGGGAATGACGATAGAACTACACAGGGATATTTTGTAGGTTTAAGTGCACTTCTAGTGCTGATGCTTTAAAAACTATTTGTCCTATAGAGGTCATCATCATCATCATCATCATCATCATCATCATCATCATCATCATCATCATCATCATCTCGTATAAATCCGAGGATTCTTTTGTTGCATTGGTTTCCCAGATATTTTTCTAGTCCGAATTCTTTCTAGAAAGACACCGAAGATTACGGGAGGGACCAGGTGAAAGTTGCCAACATCATAAGTAAAAGTGATTTTTGTGGAACGAATTGGATTTGAACTTTGGACATCAGTCCATATTGTTAACCACTAGACCATCGTCACCTTCCACATTGAGAGGTAAATACCTACAACATTTATCGAAGGAGAAATACTTCTAAACTGTATCAATTTTTGTTTTGCTCTAATCGAAAATGCGCCTCTTAAGAGGAGCTCGATTTTCTCACATTAAACACAGAGTTTGTATATAACTCTGCCCGCGCTGGGAGACAAGTAAATAAGAGAAACTGGTCTGTTAAGCTCAATCCGAATACGTTAGCGACCATAATTTTTCTTCTTGCAGGGTAAGGTAAGGTCCGACTAAGTCCTTCCTTCACCCTCCGACTAGTGCCGCCAACTGAGTTAGTTTACTGCCTTGAACGTATTTGCCAAAAAACACAAACGAGGCCGTTTTTGCTTTCAGTCAGAGTACACCTAAGCGGGGTGGGGGGGGTACTCTGTCTTCCGACCTTGTTCTAACTATTATTTTACGCAACGCAACTAAAAATTTTGTCCACGTGCGGCATTTTTTATACCAATCGAAGATTAGTTCTCAGCATTCATCCCGACAGTGCAGAGACTGCCATTGCGGCTCCAGGTCCTTTTCGCTCGGGTTGAGTTGCTTTGTCCTAGAAAATAAATCCATTTTCCGAGAAGTTACTTTGTTTCTCTGTAGGCGTGGTTTCTTCATTGCTGATTATCTTTATTACCTCCCCTGTCGTTTAGTTTATTATCGATTGTTTTAGGCGTGCTTACCGGGTAATAAAGACGAGTCTGTTCATGGCTGCACGTTCACCCTACCAGTTTCCTCTCAGGGATCTAGTTCTTTGTATTTTCTGGCATTTTGTAAAACCCGGTAATCTTTCTGTCGAACTCGTGAATCTGCACGCAATTTTGAATTGGACTTTTTATTTAATCCATGTTCTGTAAGCTTTGACTGGGTAGAAGTCCTCAGTAATTGGTAATTACATTTTGAGTGTTACCCGCAATGAGGATTGGACCTCCAACCTCCAAAACTTACAGCTGGATTTTATCAAGTACTTTATCCACAAATCCACAAAGACGCGTACCGTAGTGAATAAATTATTAATAAAAAGTACTTTGTGAATCCATTTTTCGCAATGTTTAAAATATGTTTAAAAAATATTTTAGAGTTAATTTTTATATGATTGAAATTTTCGTAATTTCTAAACTACCCGTGACCCGTTGGGTCAGTATGTTATATTAGCTATGGAATGTATGAGCGTGACACTTGTGACGTAAACAAATAGTATTTTTTTACATAACAGAAACATTTCTATGAAAGTATATTAAAATGAAAAAAGAATATAGCTAGATTTCTATGAGTCGTTCTGTTTATTATAATTGATTATTTAAAAAAAAAATACAGTTACTGAATCATGAGTGGTTGGCCATGCTTATAGGTAAATGTGCACTGAACAGATACCATAATACTTATTATAGTTAAATTCAAATTTTGATATGTCTGCTTTTTTTACATCGTTCATTTCTGTATTATGTTTAAGTTATCTTAAACCCCACTCTTCCCATGTTAAATAATAATTTCGAAATAATAACGTTAATATTTCAGTGCGTAGGTCATGCGCGCATGCGCAACAGGATGTTGTAAACCGGAAATTTGGTTACATACATCGTTAGAAGGTCATTTGAGTTTTATAATTATATAGATATATTAGGATTTTTAGAAATTACTTTGGAATACATGTTTGGCTGGAAATACTTGTTTTATGAGTTGCCGATACGCTATAACACCTAATCTGTTATAACTTATTCATCCGTACATGCGTTCGATTTAAGTGAATTTTATTCATTAGATCGTATTACCTTAAAATCCACTCATAATGTTTGTTGGTTGGTTGTTTTTGTTTTATGCATATCGACCCTTTTTAGGTTATTTAATCCAGTTATTTTGAAGAATTTTTTTTACTAGAATATATATATATATATATATATATATATATATATATATATATATATATATTCAAGTCGGTTTCTATTTAATTTGTTGTTGGGACCCTAACAAGTACTACGGGTCAGAGTGGACCTGGAAACAATGGCAATTAAAGGGTGGCTCCACACTCCCCAAAGCCCGTAAGCTGGGGCCTCACTATTGGATATAGTTTAAGGTCGTATCCAGGACCCGTATTGTTTGCAAATGTGCATATATATATATATATATATATATATATATATATATATATTAAAGCTCGTCTGATTGAACACGACAGAGTTCTACTTTTTTCCGATTTTGTAGGCTATCTTTTCAATTCGTCGAGCGATTGATTTTATTTCGGCTGGCTTGTTGTCTATTATGGCGTCCAGTAGTTCTTGTTCGGCTATATTATTCTCAAGCACTTTCTATCGGTACATCTGATCGTCGTCAGGAGCGAGTGTTGTTGTTTTCTTTTTCTTTATAACCAATAAGAAAAAAACTAACAAAACATAAATACACCAAGCCTCATTAAAGAAAAAGAAAACGATAACAACAACTATCGCTCCTGACGACGATAAAATGTACTGGCAGAAAACGCTTGAGAAGAATATGTCTGAACAACAACTTTTGGGCACCATAATATACAACATGCCAGCTGAAATAAAAACGACCGCTTGGCGAATTGAAAAGATGTCTAACAAAATCGGGGGAAAAAGAACTATGCCGTGTTCACTCAGACGTGCTTGAATAATGGCATGCTTCCAATAAGTACCCATCTTTGACTAGGTTAAAAAGAGTCTCTAAAAATGTACTCTGATTTATGGAAGCATGAAAGCTTACGAAAAAGCGATGTGGGTATAAAGAGATTGTTTCAAAGATTCGGGGCTTCAAAACCAAAACACCCCATCTCAAACGAACATGAGAGAGCAGTAGTGGGAATCTTTATTGACACAAACGTATGAACACTAATTAGGGTTCCGCATTATAAGTGGCCCTCATGGAGTCCCACCTGTTAGTGTGGGTGAAAGATGTAAGTCGTAAAAACCTACCACTTCCCATGGTGAGGTTATCATAATAAGTTCAGTAGCTCTACATCAATGCATAGTTTTCCCATTTATAAGTGACTCCCGTGGGGCCCTCACTCCATTAGTGGGAGTGAGCAGTATAACCCGAGAAAACCTCCCCATCCCAAGGTTGGTAATTCTGCCATATTTGGTAACTCTACGAGTGTAAATCAAACGGTGTGAGCGTGCATTGGGTTTCCAGTTACCCATAATCCCCTCTGGAGCCTCACTCCCGTTGATGGTGGTGAGGGGTGTAACCCGTCAAACCTTCTCTCTATGGTGGGTTATCCTGCCAAATTTGGTACCTCTTCAGGAACGGGTTGAACGTGCCTAGGGTTTTCTCACTGGGGCCCTAACGCCGTTGGTGGGGATGGTGACTTTATCATATTCATTTTTGCTTAATGGTTTTAATGATTTTTATTTTCTTCCAATTTTTGTTTCGAAAAGTTCGTCTGCCACTTTGTAGTGCTTTGATTGGCTGATCGACGTCTCACTTCACATTACAATCAAACGCAAGCGCATGACGTCATGTTCGGATGCTGATTCATATTACACACCATAATTGTGAAGAAAATGATGTTTTCATTCATTATTCATTACCTGTTGATTTTGAGAATAACACGATTGATTCTGATACCCAAACATCGGTGTGGGAATTGAAATTCCCAGCCAACGGACACGCAGACACGAAACGGTACTCTTAAGCTAAACTCGATTATCGCCCTTTAACTCTGGTGACACGGGCCTGGCCACCAGAAGACAAAGGCAGATACGTCACTTCCTATTTTGTAGATCTTTACCTCTTTTTCCGCGGAATCCTCGACAAGTGAACATGTAACGAAACAACGCTCCGATTGGCATGGCCATGCCAACCAGAGCTCCTGACTAATCCGTCAGCCTATCAGCAAATACTAACCGCAAGTAACGTTACTCTCTTTTTTTCTTTTTTTAATTAGATTTTCGCCCCAAACAAGGCTCGTTGTCTCTTTGATGAAGGGGGTTAATATCAAGGAGCTAAGTTGCAGGGGTACTATGTAGGGAGTTTAGCAGCAAGATGTCTGTTCTCATTACTCTTGAACTTCTGCATGTCAGTACAGTTGGAAAAGCAGGAAACCGGAAGAGAATTCCAAAGTCCTGCAGTTATGGGGAAGAATCTACTAGAGTAAAAGGCTTTCTTACATCTAGGGATCTCAACTGTGTAGGGGTGGGGCTTCGCTGCTTGTCGGGTTTGTCGGGGGTATTTTCGTCGAGCGGATACAAGGGGCTTGTAGTTCGTCAGAGCATCCACCATTAAAATACTTGTAAAACAGGCAACGGATGCAACATTGCGTCGGTTGGACAGAGGCTGAAGTTTAGATGACAGTTCGGAATCTATTAGGTTGGCTACTCTCTTTTGGACCCTGTCTAGGAGCGAGAGACTAGTAGCAGATGCACCAGCCCAAATGTGACAGCAGTACTCCATACACGGGCAAACAGTTACTTTCAGGCGTCAGTAACTTTCTTGCACGATAGAGAGAGCCCACCTTCTTTGCAGCAGCCTTGGCAATGATCTCCATGTATCTATTCCAGCTCATGTTTCCAGTGAACGTTAAGTCAATGAGCTTGAACGAAGTGCTCTCAGGTAAGGTATCTCTAGCGATAGCTATTGGTGGTTGGTAAAGTTTCTTGTAATTATTAAAGGAAACGAGCTTTGTCTTGGCAGCGTTGAACGTTACCATCAATTTTTGACCTCATTCCACTACAGACTAAAGGTCTTCCTCCAGAATTTCAGCCATTACCTTAGATATGTGCTCATTAGTTTTTTCCCCACGTGCCTACTATAGGTGTCGTCGGCAAATATATCCATCTCAGAGACAATTTTATCCGGCAAGTCATTTATGGATATCAGAAATAACAAAGGTCAAAGAATCGATCCATGTGGCACACTCGCATTTATATCAATTTTTTTGGACGCACGCCCATCAAGGATAACCTGGATTCTTTTCTAATTTAAGAAGGATCTAATTATGCAAAGCATTCGTCCAGTAATACTATAGGATTTTATTTTCATCAGAAGATCCTTGTGCCATATCCTGTCAAAAGCCTTAGATATATCAAGGGCTACTGCCCTCCCCCCTTGCTTTATCCAGTGCTTGGTATAAACGTTCAGAGATTATAGTTAAAATATCTGCAGTAGAACGGGCTTGCCTAAATCCATATTAGTGGTTTGACAGAAGTTTAGTAGGTGCAAGGTGGCGGACTAGAGCTTGATTAATTAAGGACTCAAATATTTTGGCGAAAAGAGGGAGGAGGCTAATTGGGCGATAATTTAGTGGGTCAGTTTTTCGCCAGAGTTTTTGTAAACTGATACTACAGAAGCAGTTTTCCAGCAGCTAGGAAAGTAAGATTCGTTATGAAATTTAGAGAGAACAGGAGCGATCTCAGCGGAGCACTTTTTTTTTTTTAATAGCACAGCCGGGATGAGGTCAGGGCCACATGCTTTTGAGGTGTCTAGATTTTTATAATATCATGCACTTGGGAAGGCGTGATCTTCAGATCATCTAGCGTGGTTTCTGTCCGCAGAGGAAAATCAGGGCGGGAATGGCTTGCTGGATTCAAGGTAGAGTTTGAGGCAAACTGACGGGCAAGCATGTTAGCTTTGTCAGTTGCTGTGAAAACAACCTCATGATTGCTTGATAGTGGGAGTATTGTCGATTGCCCATTATTTACTACACTATTGTAGATTTTCCAGAAATCACGAGTTCCTAATTTTGGCGCTTCAATACGTTTCCTGGTGGTTTCAGTATATTTACTCTTAGCTGTTGCTACTTCTTTCTTGCAATTATTTCTAGCTTCTATATACGTTTGCCTGTTTGTGCAGGACTTATGCCGGATAAATTTCAACGAACTGTTATTCTTACTATCTTTATATTCATTTTCTCAAATGTATATTTATGTAAATAAATCTACATTCTTTCACTATCATATATCGGTATGTTTCGCCTCTTACTCGACCTTTGCTTCTCAATTACTTACCATTCAGTAAAAAACACGGAGGATGTGATCGTCAACTACAAAACCAGACCAACCTGTCCTCCACAGCGGCATAGTGTTGTGTTGTTGTATCTAATAAGGGGAACAGATGTGTGATCGTCTACATGTTCTGTCTATTTGTGATATGTTCACATCTAATTGTTCATATGCTTTTGTGTGTGTGTGTGTGTGTGTGTGTGTGTGTTTTACATGTATTTTGGACATACCTTAACTTCATGCGTCGTTGATATCTTGTCCACCTGGAATTCATCTTGTTCTTGGCGGGGAGACTGGAAATCGGTTTTGGACGAATATTCATTCACTCCAAGACGATGAATTGGTTTTATATAGTTTTTTATTCACCTTCCAGATCGATCGCAGAGAATGGAAAGTGAATCTTTGCTAGCGTGGATAAGGTCTTATTTTCACACACGTCAGGTCGTCCCCTCCCCAGTGAAGGGGAGGGGACGACCCGTTAAAGCCGTCTGCTCTTGTCTACGTCCAAATCCAAACTCACTGACTCCAGCTAACCTGATCACGTGACTCATATCCGATCAGCTGACCCTCAGTTCCGGTAAACGTGTCTACAATATGATTTTATTTTATTTTTTCTCATCTTTGATCTACTTCTTGACAGTAGTAGCAGCAGGATCAGAGCATCTACGAAGGAAGAACTCAACCACAACGTTAGTCAACAGGCAACCAGCCAAAGTATTAAATATATTGCGACACAGATTAAGGGTCGCGCGCACTCTAAGTATCAAAGCGGAAATTTCCAATGACCAATGAAGGTCCTATTGCATTTTTAGGGGTTCATTATGAGACGAAGTTAAGAGTGTTGCTTTTAGGAGTCGATCCACATCTTCTTGAGCATGTGCACGACATGCCCACAAAGGGATTACATTTATAGTTCCGTGACACAGTGCTCTGTGTAACGCCCCCCCCCCCTTACTAAGGTCGATGTTACACTAAGAAATAATATCTGGGGAAATATATCTCCACAATAAATATAGATATCGCCCCAGTCGCACGCTGAAAACATACTACAGCGCCATGTTGAATTCAGTAAAATACACAGATGGAAATTCTCAATAGAACTAAGGAAACACCTACGCCGTCTCGCCACTCTAACAGAAAATAAAAATAGAAATAATTATATAAATAAAAATAAAATAAAATTAATGCAGAAATCAAGAAACTAATCTGTACACTTGTAGCATATCTTAAGAGACAAAACCAAAACCATATGTCAGTGCTGTCATAAAGCTTTTTGTTTCTTTTTGTTAAAAAAAGAAAATTTTAAACAGATTTCGAGAACTATTTACAAGAATACTATTTCAGAAATAACTTTAGTTGTAATTTTGGTATTTTCGTAATTTTTGGGCAATATTTTTTTAGGGTAGATACTTATTTGGTCCAATTGTGGGTAGATGATTGTGATATCGTTACAATCTAATATAGTGCACAAGTAGCCATTTTCGAAAGCAACAGAGCATAGCGAAAGCTGGGGAAATCCGTAAAAGGCATTTGAAACCGATGATATCGATGTTAATCCAATATTCATTAACACACACACACACACACACACACACACACACACACACACACACGCACGCACACACACACACACACACACACATGCAAATGATTTATTAAAAAATCATTCAAGTTTTTTAAAAGTCGGTATTTTTCTGTCAGGTCATTTCAAGATAAAAAAAATCAAAGTACTTCAATAAAATATTTGCATATTAACGTGGTTTCCAAACAATTTACCTGTTTATTCAAAATTCCAAATTTTACTCATGGGTGCCCGGCGTAGCCTGGGTGTTTGGATGCATGCGTTTAGGAAAAAAAAAGTTGTATTAGGAAGGCAGGCTCGAACCCGTACCGCGAAAGAGGAAAAGAACGTGAAAAAAACGTGACATCTTGACTGTTACGAGCACCGCCAAACCTGAAGTGACTTAGGTTTAAATTAAGGCTAGACAATCGAAAAGAGGTGGCTTTCGAAAATATCGGCGAAAAAAGCACCCCCCCCTGTAGAAAAGTGTCCAGTTGAGGGCGAAGAAATTAATATTTTTGCGAATTTTTCGGTATTTGTCGTCTGAAAGGTCGAGTTTCAAAACGATACTGATCTTGAGAAAATCCGTCGCCTCTGTCGAAAGTTTAGGCAGACATGCAAACATACATACATGGATTTATACATTTATAGCGCAAATTTTCGACCCAAACGGATTAAAAAGTTTGCCCTATCTCTGAATACGATTTATGTAAAATTTCAAATGTTTAGACCAGAAATTTTCTTTAGTAATTTGGTAGAGATCGCAGAAGTCAAATTTTTAAAAACTTTGATCCCTATTATGACCCCTTAACATTTATTGTTTTGGGCTCAAATCAAGTTATTAAGTTAGATCCATGTCCAAGGAATCTATATCTAAATTTCAAGTGTTTAGACCAAAAATTGGTGTAGGAGTTTGGTAGAGTTCTCAAAGGTCAAATCGTTGAACTTTGACCACTTAACAGCCAAATTTCTGGCCGAAAACGGATTACTAAGATTTTCCCAAATGTCACTATCCTGTATATTAAATTTCCAGTCTTACTTTAGACTGAAAGTTGACGGGGTTACAGACACACAGACAGATAGACACTTTCACTTAAGATACTTCTTAGCGGCGAGTGTAAAACTCCTACTTGTGAGACATCGGCTTCGGTTCTAGTTTGGTTGGATGACCTTGTTTGAGATGAAGTAGGCACATTGTATAGTCGAGTTCTTTCCGAATTTACTTGATCTGTGTTAACTAATAGTCTTTCTGTGTGTGTGTTCGAGTTGCTCAAATAGCGTGGCATGCAAGAGATTCGGGTTTCGAATCCCGAGTTCGGATGTGTTCAACTGATGAAGCCAAACTTCGAGTCTTGAACTTTCGGTTTGTTGGTTTTCATGGCTTGTGTGAGCTGCGACGTTACTTAACCATGGAACTAGTTATATATATATATATATATATATATATATATATATATATATATATATATATATATATATAGTAAGTTATAAAAATATAAATGGCAATTAAGCTACACAGAATATTCCGCGTTCATTCTCGTGAGAAAGCGTCAGGCTTATGCCATATATATATATATATATATATATATATATATATATATATATATATATAGTTACTGAGCAAGTCGATGAGCTTTAATTATTCGCGTATATCTCTGTTTACATCGATGAGGTACTCGTTATACGAAGTCATTCCTTTGTAACATCATAATGGATTTTCTTCGTGTTTACTTTTATTTAAGGGGTGAACATTTTCTTTGTGAATTCATATTTTAGTGACGTCATAAAATATTCTCCAAATGTCTCTCAAATCTGCATAAGTGGAAGGTTTCATCTTTTTTGACATCATCCGATTTATACGACTTGCAGTGTGCACGAAACAGGACCAAATACAAAAAAGAAAAAGAAAAAAAAGATCCACAAAGATTTTGCAGTATATATAAATCCAATAATCATCCAATAATCATCCAATAATCATATCATTTGATAATGGAAAACTAAAAGACATTTTGTCATATGGCATAATTGTGTCGAAACATCAATATTTGTTAGATCATCGAAATTAAGCGATGTTGGGCCTGGTCATTATCAGATGGGTGACCATTTGAGATTCCCGGGCGCTGTATGTATTCTTCATTAACCAGAATATACGATTGTTTTGGGATAGTAAATTTATCATTACCTAGAAACTTTTTATTCCCAAGGAAGCTGGATTCCCCATCCAGGTACACATATTACCAAATTATCGATTTCACAGTAGAATTATTATAAATAGATATTACAAATATTACAAATAGATTGAGATGAATAAAATATGCACATAATTCATATCAATTCCAAGAATTCAGACACAACGAATTTTTAGCACATTAATGTTCCTAAAGCCATTTGGAATAGTTTGTTTTGTATTATATTGATCCCCTAAAAATCTCTTTTTGGACGCTCCTCAAAACATGAAAAATAAAAGTCGAACAAGAAAACAGAAATATAAAAAATATAACTAGTTATTGCACATCAACGGCATGATAATATGGGCTTCAAGCAATTTCGATACAAAAACTGTGTATGCAAGTTTATGTTAATCTTCCTTAAAGGACATAAAAGTGTCGGTCCTAGATATGACCTTAAACTCTATCCGATGGTGAGGCCCTAGCTTGCGGGCTTTGGGTAGTGTGGAGCCACCCTTTTATTGCTGTTGCTCCCAGGTCCACTCTGACCTGGAATGGTAGTACCTGTTAAGGTCCCAACTATGGGTTAAATAGAAACCGACTTGGAAAAAAAAACAAAAAAAAACAAAACATTAAAACAGTTTTCTTCCAACGAACTGGGTTCGGCATTAAATAACCTGAAAAGGGTTGATATGCCGTAAAACCAAAACCAACAAACCAACATAAAAGTGTTGAAAAGTGTAAGAAGAATCAATTTTAGTCGTATTTTTTTTACTACTAATCTAGAACCTAAAGCCACTCGAGAATAAGGATTAATGAACCTGAGATAATGAATGTAAGAGAATAATTTAATCATTAATGGTGTAGATTGGATAGAATTAGGTTTATTAAAGGGGACAGCGACACAAGAACTTGTATACATAGGACTTGAAGGCTACCATATTTAAAACAGTCGGAAAGCAGGTCAGTGGAGCAGTTTTCTACCACCGGGCAGTTCTAGGAAGAAGCTTTGTTCATGGAATCTATGTTCAGATTTAAGTAAGTGAGAGTGGAGGAAAATGTTGATAGCGGTTGTACCTATTTACTATGCCTCCCCACGGGACAGAGTTAGACACCAGGGTCGTTTTTTTAACGTGGAGAAAAGGTACAAAAATAAAAATTGTCTCAGTCGTGAAGGATTTCTCCTCCACCGAAAGAGAACAAGAAAATGAAGTGCAGCATCTGAAGAACAGATGGTATTTATTTGCTCCCCCACTGAGCAAATTAGGCACAAGGCCGTTTTTAATGTGAGGTAAAAACCAGCTCCCCTAAAAGGGGTCACTCTGGTTACCAAAAATAATAATTGTCCCAGTATAGAGGGTTTCCCCTCCATTGACTGGTACAAATTATCTTAAGTGCAGTATCTGTCGGAACAGATACTACACTTTGATCTTGACTTGTGAAAGTTTGGCAAGGGGGGCAAGGAATCATAAATTATAACTCAGATGAGCACTTGTCATGAAAATAAGGTTAGAGCAGAGACAGGCTCGCAGCGTCTCTTCTGTGAGAAAGAGGTCGCATGGAAGAGAAAAGGGATCACCTACTAGGTTTCGAAGCCGGTTTTCAATCAAGACAATATAGGCGCGCCGAGCAGTTCTTACTCAGATGTGGCAAAAGTACTCACTCTTAGGGACTTATTGGGACTAACACACACACACACACACACACACACACACACACACACACACACACACACACATATATATATATATATAAATTCAAATTTAAGATTGTAAATTATATTTTACACGAATTTAGTATCTCTCTCTGTCTTTCTGTCTCTGGTTCTCTCTCTCTTTCTCTCTCTCTCTCTTTTTTTCTATCTGTTGTATATTGATTTATATTTGAAGAGATGATATATTAAAACGTGTCATGTGTTTTATAGTGGATGTGAGATATTGTTCTTTTAACAGACAGGTAATAAACGTATAAACCGTATGTATGTTGTTTAGCCAGGAGGACATGATATTGACGTGTAAACCGAGTCATGTTGTATTAGACTTATCACACGGGATATTTTTACAGTTCATATATAATAAGAATAATATATGCTTCATACCTTTTTCTTAAAGAGTTCTTTTAACTTCCTGCTGCTCCGTGACGAACCATGAAACGATCAGCACCATCCAATTGAGACATCTGTTCTTATTTGTGAAACCATAACACAACTCTTTATATTTTTATAATATAAATTTATTACAGTTGTCTCAAATGGTTTTCACAGGATCTGCAGCTCGTCTACATGTTTTATTCTTACAGCTCGCTCCCTATCTGTCTGTCCACCTCTATCTAGACGTCTGTCCGCTCTAGTGGTCAATTCTCAACTCTCTGAATCTCTCCAAAACTAACTACATCATGTGTTCTCTTACGTCAACCTAATGTTTCCATCTAGTTATTTGTTTATCTAAATCTAAAAGAATGTTTACATCTATTTTCTATTTTCGCATTCCTTTTGCGATTCACACGTCAATCATTTCTTCCCCAATTTAATTGTTTATTTTTCTAATCATAATAACTGATCCAGCGACCATCCGTCGCTCAAATCAATTAACAATAATACAATAACAATAATAATAATGTTTTGGCCCTTGACACCGCTTGCCACAGTTAACAGATATTACGCTATGATCTCAGCCTAAAAGGTCATAACATATATATATATATATATATATATATATATATATATATATATATATATATATATATATATATATAAACCCTGTATCGCTTTATTGCAGGTCAATATTTCTTTTATTTTAAAATTGCTATAAAACGCAAAGAATTGAAATTTGGTACACTGAAAGAGAATAACAAGGTGCCTTATTTTCCGGATGTTTGTAGAATTTGAACAAATATTTTGAAAATTATGGTAATGTTTCTATTTTCTGGTAATTTTAAGTTTGTATCACTTTATTGCAGTTCTCCCAGAATGCCTAGAATGGGTCGATTGATAACTAGTGAAACGGAACATGTTGTTGCAGGGCTTTGCAGAAGGTTTATCTCTCGTAGATCTAGCGAAGGAGCTTGGAAGAGATCGAAGAAAATTGTCTTCATTCGTTGTAAATCCAAACATCAAACCAAGAAATGACAAAAACACAAGAAAGTCAGTTTCTGCTCGCGATGTTAGAAAAATTTGCCGTCAACTTATCAAGCAGCCAGGCAGCAACAGTACTGCTATATTTGACAAGGCTGGAATACATTCTTTGTCCACAAAAACACGCTTCAATGTCTTAAACGAAATTGCAAGAAGTATTAAACCTATAGCAAGACCTGTTTTAAACCAAACTCATAAGAAAAAAAACGTTTGATTTGGGCTCAGAAATACATGAAAATCAGCTTGGTAAATGTCCTTCTATCGATGGACAAGATAGGATGGGCCAAAGTTTGGAGTCCTCGTTGGTGTCCCTACCCTTCATAAGTTCCGTCGTCAACAAGGAGGTGGAAGGTCGTGTTTTGTACTGAAGTAATCTGCGATGAACTAATTGGACCATTTCGAGTGACAGAAGGTGTCAAACTGACAAGCCAGTCTTATATTTTAATTTTAAATGAGCAATTGTCACCATAACTTGATGACCTTCCATTGGCACGTACCGCAAATTGACAATGTGCCATCAGCCGAGGGTACGACATCCTATCCTAAGTCATTAGGCATTAGTGGAAAAAATTGATGATACGGCCACCTTGTTCATCAGATATAAACCCAATTTAGCAGCTCTGGCAACAATAATAAAGATGAAAGTTTATGAAGGAGGTGTTCAATTGTCGTCGCAGGATGAAATTTGGGGGACGATTTTGGAAGTTTCCTATAGCACCATCTCAAATCCGCCGATTGACAAGAGGATTTTCAAAGTGATTTTAAAGTGTGGGAGTGATGTTGATGAATAAACATTTACTTAAACAAAATAATGTGAAGTTTGTTCTTGTTTTTGGTTTATATTGTTACTGGATATTGTCTGTATCTTTGAGATGAGGTGTTTTCATTTATTGAGATTGTCGGACTGACTTCCTCATCTTGGTTGTTATAGTCACAACGTTTCGGCTGTTTTACCCTCCGGCCTTCATCAGGTGTTTTGTATCGAACTGGGGAACCGTTTGTTAGGAGTATCAAACCCAAGCCTTTATCATTATCCTAGTGACATATGACCGAGTGGTCCTAGACGTTGTATCAAAGTTTACAGTTACCCAAAGGTGCTGAGTTCACTCCTGAACGAAGGCAGTGAAAAGTAACATTCAAAACAGAGAATCAGCAACTATGTCCCAGAGCCTAGCTGGAGTCCGAACACGGTACCACCGTAGTAATAATAATAAAGGGTTGGGTTCGAGACTCCTAACAAACGGTTCCCCAGTTTGATACAAAACACCCGATTAAGGGCGGAGGGCAAAACGGCCGAAACGTTGTGACTATAACTACCAAGATAAGGAAGTCAGTCCGACAATCTCAATAAAATGAAGTTACTGGATATGTTCTTTATTTCATAAAAATAGAAATATGAAATTAGAATATTGTTTTATTACTGAAAATATACATTTTTAGACACTTGCAAAAAAGTTATATACACTTAAAATTACCAGAAAATTAGAAAATTAGCATGATTTTCAAAATAATTTGTAAAATTACAAAAAAACCCAGTGAATTAAGGCACCTTGTTATGTTCTTCTAGTGTACCAAATTTCATTTCTCTGCGTTTCATAGCAATTTCAAAATTAAAAAAATCAGTGCCTTGTATATCAAATTTCGAGTCTGTAGAGTAAAAATTGACAGAGTTATTGCGTAGGGAAATGTACACAGACAGACACACAGACAGACAGCCACACAAACGCACAGACAAGTTCACTTATATATATATATATATATATATATATATATATATATATATATATATATATATATATAACAAAAGGAAGCTGGCTGAAGATGAAAGGAAATACGAAACTAGCATACTAATCAATAAATTGAATGAAACTGTTGCGAAAGAGAAAAAAGTAATGAAAGTTTTTATGTAATTATTTAAAATTGAATACTTCAATTAATGCCGTAAATTTTAAAATCATACAGAACTTTTTATAAATTTAATAAAAAATCTTTTCACTAAAACAATCTATATATCTATAAAAGTGAAATTGCCTGTAAGTGTGTGTGTGTGTGTGTGTGTGTGTGTGGGTGTGTGTGTTTGTGTGTGTGTGGGTGTGTGTGTGTTTGTGTGTGTGTGTGTGTGTGTGTGTTTTGACATAAGAGTAATTGAGAATTAGGAAAATCCTTTTAATTGGGTTTTGGCCAGAAATTTAGCTGCCCAGATTTCCAACCATTTGACTTTTGAAAACTCTACCAAACTCCCCCGCCAGTTTTGGTCTTAACACTTGAAATTTTAGATGTAGTTTACTTGGACATTGATCAAACTTTTAAATTGGATTTGGGCCCAAAACAATAAATGTTAAGTAGTCAAAATTTAGGTCTAAGTAAAAAAGAAAAGAAAATGACCTCTGCAGTCTCTACCAAATTACTCAGCAAATTTTTGGTCTAAATATCTAAAATTTTACATAAAGTGTATTCAGATATAGAGCACGCCTTTTAATCAATTTTTGGGCGATAATTTCGCTGCCAAGAGGTCAAAGTTGAAAGATTTGACGTTTGTAAACTCTACCAAACACCTCCGCGAAGTTTGGGTCCAGACACTTGAAATTTTAGATGTAGGTTGCCTGGACATTAGTCAGACTTTTATATTTATATATTTATATATATATATATATATATATATATATATATATATATATATATATATATATATATATATATATATATATATATAAATTTATGAGCAGTACATAGGGCCCGAGCAGAGCCGGGCTGATCTGCTAGTATTTAAATATTTAGTAGGATTGTTATTTTGTATTTCATCTCGGCTTCATCCATAAAACGCTATTTCAGCCGGTTGTTTTGTTTCTATGTTAGGATTTGTAAATTTTGTATACTTTTCGGGACAATATCGGGTAAAAAACTGATATCTTTTTTAAGATAGGTTAATAAAAACGAAAAAAAAAAAAAAGAAAAAAGAACGAGCATTAAAGAAGGAGAGTAGAAAAAAGAAAACGAAGAAAAACAAAGGTAAAGAGTGAAAAAAATTAGACAAGCAAATAAAGAAGGCGAAAAACGATTAAAGAAAGAAAAAAAAGATAGAAAAGAAATTAAAAGTGACAGAGACAGAGTGAGTGAGAGTGAGTGAGAGAGATATAGAGAGAGCGACAGAGAGAGTGGGAGAGAGATAATTGGTGTGGAGGGGAAGGTGAGTTCGCATTTTGCGCAAGATAATTTTAATTATGTTAGGTGTCATTATAAACTGCTCAGTGATGTGGTTTAGATTTGGTGGGTAAATCGGAATTGTTCGCTCGAGAAAGGATGGGAAGAGACATGGGTCAGGCTGATGGATAGGACACGGAAAGCCAGGTTGGGTAGGGGTGTTGCAGACGCCACATTTGTAAATGTCATCGTGTTCTCTTTACAGATCACGTGGTAATAATGACATTCAGGGGAGTCGTCGGCAGATAAAGTCACAGAAAATCTGACAAACTCCTGAATAGATAGATGAATAGAAAGAAAGAAAGATGATGTGTGTTTGAGAAAGAAAGAGAAAGAAAGTGTGAGCATGTGTGTGTGAGAGAGGGAGGGAGGGAGAGAGAGAGAGAGAGAGAGAGAGAGAGAGAGAGAGAGAGAGAGAGAGAGAGAGAGAAAGAATTTATTTGTCTCGTGATTCGATGTCAACGTTATAGTCCGAAGCCTCTTTCCGTGTTATCTCTAGGGCTGTGACAACAGCATATTCTTTTCAGCAGTTTGACTCTCGAGTGTGTATCCGTTAATATTTTATATGCTTTTATATAGTGATGTGGTTCTCGGTTGATTACCTGTGTCTAAATGTGTCGAATATAGACTCGAGAGTCAAAACAATGATAAGAATATTCTCTTGTCATAGCCCTAGTTATCTCACTCTCTGTCTATTATTTTTTCTGTCGATCTGTCTGTCTGTCTCTCAGTTTGCCTCTTTCTGTCTCTCTCGCTGTCTTTGTCTTTCTTTCTCTCTCTCTGCATCCGTCTCTGTCTCTGTCTCTGTCTCTCTCTCTCTCTCTCTCTCTCTCTCTCTCTCTCTATATATATATATATATATATATATATTATAAATATTAATTATTTTATGTCTATATAAAGACATTTAGGTGTTCCATCCTTTCGCAATCATCAGTGCAGGAAATGATAATGGAGGCATTCGAACCGAGCAACAAAGTCGCATTTGACTTCATTTGCTAGGAAGTTTCCCTTAGGTCAGCATAAATTACCACACAAAATAAGGGAAATTAAACATCTATGAATGCCAAATGCGGGCATAAGGGTAAAACAGTTAAAGAGTGTTCTAACGACCGGAAGTCGTGACCGTTGCAAATTCGTTAGTAGATACTTCTATAAACTTATGTCTGTTTATATAATAAAAAGGAACGCCCCCTGCTCTCTCTCTTTCTCTGTATGTCTGTCTGTCTGTCTGTCTCTGTCTGTCTGTCTCTGTCTCTGTCTCTGTCTCTGTCTCTCTCTCTCTCTCTCTCTCTCTCTCTCTCTCTCTCTCTCTCTCTCTCTCTCTGTATACATATATATCATTAAAATTTAAAGTAAAAATATTTTGACCTAAGTAGAGCTTAAAGGTACACTAGTACATATAGGCAAGATCGAAATACGAGCTGATGCAGTAAGTATTACTTGATGGTTAATTCTTAAGACCAACAAAGTTAAGCTGAAAAAAATTAGCACATAAACGATTCAGCTTCATTATCTGATCAATTCCAATGAAACGTTCACAGCAAAAAACAAAAAAAAACAAACAAACAAAAAAACAAACAAAGAAAAAACTGATCTAGCTGCAACCACTAAATACGCTTTTTTTTTTCTTCCTATATGTACTTTAACATAAATGGAAATTCCTTGAGCAGAGTTCTTTTTCAAGAACAGTCCATCTGTTAAACACAGTACAACATGGCTACTTCCCAGTTGATTACAGAATAGTTATTTTCAAATCTAATGTTAACAAATTTTTGTCGATCCGTAACAATATGTATTCAATTGTATTCCAGATCTCGCCATGCTCTGCAGTTCTTAAGGTCTTTCTCTCGCAATTCACCAGACATAAACTATTAACTCTTGTCCTCGAGTGGCCTTTGAATCTTGATAAGCGGTGATTTAATTATTAAAAAAAAGGATAACTTCTTCAGTTCCTTTGTTAGAATTACTTGCAATCATATTATTAAGGTTTGTGTATATATATATGGCTACCTAAATAATATGCGATGTTAATTTTTGTATAGATTTTTTTCGTACGGTGTGTTATGTTATGGCCCTTTGGCTATGATCACAGGGTAGTATCTGTGTTATGTCGTAGCGGGTAGTGACAAGGGCCAGAACGATTATTACGATTAATAGTTAAATTATTTAGGTTAAAAAATATTCAGAAAAATGTTTTCAAAGAAAATAATATTAGTTAAATATTTAACTGGGGAATTTTAATTCAAGGAAAAATGTTATGAATAGAGGAAAAGCATAAACAAATCTTGTTTGGAATTTGGTTTATTGAACAATAATGTAGCTTGCGTGACAAACAAGATTGTCTACACTGACTGACGTCAGAGACACATAAGCCAGGAGAAATCAAAATGAAGTGTTAGTCTATAACGGGAAGTGGAAGAGACGAGAGGTGTAGTTAGCTAGCCACTGGGTTAGTTAACAGGCAGGGGTTGTCTCCGTTGTCCGGTGGAAAATGTAAGAGAGAGCTGCAAACTCCGAAAACGTGGAACATTTGAAAATAAAGATCTGGGAATAGTATCTCGGGGGGTTGGGTGTTCCATTCCAAAGAAGACGCCTTCATTTTAGGTACCTGCAACAGGGGTGAGGGAGATAATGAATAAGGCATGTGTCAAGCAGACAAGAGTGTAATTAGCCATTGTTTACTGCGTTTACTGTTTACTGCGTTTACTGTTTACTGCGTTTACTGTTTACTGCGTTTACTGTTTACAGCGTTTACTGTTTACTGCGTTTACTGCGTTTACTGTTTACAGCGTTTACTGTCTCGTTCGTCATTGTTGTGAATATGCGAAAACACCCACATGAACATAGAAAGACAATTTAATATATTAA
>NC_136523.1:60246286-60328786 GCF_053919585.1 Euprymna scolopes | reverse complement strand
GGGCATGGAGATTACCAGAGCTTAACATGTAGCCAATAGAATGCTTTTCCACTCTTTAATTTAACAGCGCAGAGCTGGTGGATATTTGAGACTTTGCAAACCTCTACCTTCTGCTGGAGGATGCTCCAAAGATGTTCTCTTCGGTTCAAATCTGGAGACATGCTTGGCAAGTCCATCACCTTTACCCTCAGCCTCTTCAGTAAATCAGTGTTTGTCTTGTATGTGTGTTTTAGGTCACTGTCCTGCTGGAACACTGCTCTGCGACCCAGTTTCTGGAGATAGGGGATCATGCTCTGCTGCAGTATTTGACAGTACATGTTGGAATTCATGCTCCCCTCTATGAAATGTAACTCTCCAATACCTGCAGTATTCATGCAGCCCCAGACCATGATATTTCCACCACCATGGAAAGACAAGTCAATTATATATATATATATATATATATATATATATATATATATATATATAAGTGTTTTACGGTACAAAACTTATAAAGCGCCTTAAATAAGGTCGGGAAGACTCTAGGGGCCCTTTTATCAACAAACTCATCAGGAGTCAATCGTTGAATTTCTATCAAGTGTAGAACAAATGTCACGCAGGAGCGAAGACTTAAGTGAGGATTACTTATAAAATTATAACGAATGTATGAAATGGAAAAAAATATTATATATATATATATATATATATATATATATATATAATTAAATGAAGGGCGAATGGGATTACAAGTAAAAAATTGCATATATATATATATATATATATATATACATATATATATATGTATATATATATATATATAAATGTTTAGAGGTACAGAATTTTAATAGAATTTTAAATATAATGGGCGGAAGTCTCGAGAGCTCTTTCAGCTATCATCTCATCAGGAGAAAATCGATAGCGTAAACATAACACTATGTCGAATCGTGCGAACGTTCTTGCATCTTTTGACTAATATAAACCAGCATGTTCCATCGAAGATCAGAGAAGGGAGGATGGGTCTGGTAGTCTCCCTCCTTCTGCTATTGGCCAGCATTTGCTTGACAACCCCTGCTGTGCTGATAGATATAAAATTGAATGGTTCGAGGTGCTACATAGAGCGGACTCCAGAAACCATTTAAAGATTTTGGAGTCTGTCTCTATTGCGGTGCGGAAATCTTCATTGTGCCGGCAGAAAGATACATCTAACGCATTGTTTCTCTTTGGGGAACTGTGAATCTTTTCTCCCTTTTCCCCCCCTTGTTGTACCATTATTTTAATCGTTTTTTTTTAAACGTTAATAAACTTTATTTTAGTGTCACCGTAATTTTTGGCACATTCAATAGTTCCCCATCAGAACTCTTTACTTTCGACAGAGTATTATTTTTACGCTATCGATTTTCTCCTGATGAGATGATAGCTGAAAGAGCTCTCAAGAGATTTCCGCCCATTATATATATATATATATATATATATATATATATATATATGTGTGTGTGTGTGTGTGTGTGTATATACACACACACACACACACACACACACACACACACATATATATATATATATATATATATATATATATATATATATATATATATATATATATATATATATATATATATATATATATATATATATATATATATATATATATATATACCTATATATATATATATATACCTATATATATATATATATATACCTATATATATATATATATATATATATATATATATATATATATATATATATATATATATATATATATATATATATATATATATATATATATATATATAATGGAAAGGTAAATATGCTCGATGATTGACCTGTATCGGGGATTTTGTTCCAAAGATTATAGATTTGTTATAATTGTATATGTTTAGATGTTAAAATGTCAAGTAATCCCTTACGGATTCCTGTTAATGTCAGGTAATCATTGAAAAAAAAATGAATCGTTTTGTCACAATCTCTTTTTTGCAATTACTTTATTAATGACTTAGTTTGTAGGCTGTTTTTAATTGCGGCCTATTATACGTCCGGTGCCAGAGAATGGGAAGCATCTATACTAACTTCACATTTGAAAAGAACCTAAAAATATAATGACATTCTAAACTTACACTAATTTGAGTAAAACCAACACAACAGAAAATCGCCGAGCATTATGTTGTTTCCCTTCCATTTTAAAATCATATCTGCTGATCTTTTAAGGAACGCTGGCGCAAGAATTCAAAGATGCCATGATCATCCCAATCTATAAAAACAAAGGTGACCACAAGGACTGAAGCAACTATATATCTTTGCTGATCATTGCCGGGGAAATAATAACTAAAGTGGTGCAAACTGGACTAGCAAGACTGGCGGAAAGGGTCCTAACCGGATCACAGTGCGGGTTTAAGCGTGAAAGATCTACAATAGATATGATCTGCAGTCTACGGCAGATCCAAGAAGAAAGCCATTGAACAGTACAGGGAGCATAACATAGTCTTTGAAGACTTCCGCAAACATTTGATACGGTTAACATAAAAATGCTGTGGAAAGTCCTTAACGCGTTCGATTACCGCGATCACTTCGAACAATTCACAAAGGAACAAATGGGCGAGTTGTAGTACAGAAACTAGAAACGGAACTCTTGGGAGTAAACCACGGCACCAAACAATGGTGCGTACTGGCCCCAACACTGTTTAGCCTATTTCTGACAACCGTCCTAATGCTGCTTCATCAAAAAAAAAAAAAAAAGATGTCGTAATCCGCACCCCTTCCGACGGGAAACTATTCAATCTTGCAAGACTGGAGGCCAAGACCCTGACCAGGAAAGAGCTGATAACATAACTGCTGTTTTCAGACGACACTGTTCTGATAGCTCACAATCATGCTCAGATGCAGAGGATAGTTGATACCTTCTCCCAAACAGCCAGGAAGATCGGCCTACAAATCAATATAGGGAAGACATAAGTGATGTATCATCCCTCACCAGATAACAGCAATCCACCAAGAACCTATGATAACAATCAACGGTAAAGTGCTAATAAAAGTTGGTGAACACTTCACATATCTTGGAAGCACTCTAAGCACTGACAAACATGCCGATAAAGAAATGATTTGTCGAATCCAAAGCGCATGTGCTTTCTTTCGTAAGCTAGCAAAAAGCGGCTCTGGATAAGGATCGCTACAAAGCCGTCGTTCTGCTAGCCTTACTATACTCAACAGAGACTTACGCTCTGTATAGATAACACATGAGACTGGAAGCCGTCCAGCAGAGACATCTGAGAAGGACCATGAAGATCAAATGGAGTGACTATGTATCAAACGTGGAAGTTTTCAGGAGAGCAAATCTAGACAGCGTAGAAATCTACCCTTACTACCCTTTGTGTAAATACTATTTTTACTTACTTGCTATAACCTTTTATCATTTCCCTAAATAGATTGTCTTTTTTTTAGACTTTAATCTTTAGTAGCTATTTAATCTTTTTATATCTTCACTTTGGTGTTGATCATATATTTAAGGTGTATAATTGGTGTCCTATCTTCGCAGTGACAAATAGAAATTTTGTGTCGTCTCTTAAACGATCGTACACTGATTAATTGCTCTAGTTAAATTCTCGAAGTCTAAGTAAATGATTTTCCGTAAATACTTTCACAGGTTGAGCATATTGGGAAGTGATATGCAAATTAACATTAATTTATGAAGCGATAGGTGTGTCAGAAATTTCGTGAAAAATAGTGAATAATTCCACCCCATCTTTCCAAGCTTATAACTCCTCGAAAAATGTGATTCAAGCCCTAATTTTTTTCAATTAAATGAGCAAGGACCAAGATTTCATTAAAAAAAAGCAACAAAAAACAAACAACGTGTTTTTTTTTTTAAGGGTTTAAACTTCGGACTTTATAGGTAAATTTCTAAAAAAACACTACTTTTTTGTTTTAAATTTGAATATATTATTTATTGACCTTTTCTCCTCAATGTGTAATATATAACACTTTGGTGAGTAAATTAATTATTTACTTTTGAATACGCATTTCAAAATGGGGGGAGCGTGAATTATTCGACCCCCTGTGTTTCCAAGCTTATAACTACTCGAAAAATGTAATTCAAGCCCTAATTTTTTTTCAATTAAAGGAGCTAGGACCAAGTTTTCATTAAAAAAACAAACAAACAAACAAAAAAAACCCCCAAAAACAAACAACGTGGTTTAAAAAAAAAGAAGGTTTTAAACTTCGAACTTTACTGGTAAATTTCTAAAAAAAACACTACTTTTTTATTTGAATATATTATTTATTGACCTTTTTTCTTCAATTTGTGATGTATAACACTTTGGTGAGTAAATTAATTATTTACTTTTTAATAGACACTTGAAAATGGGGGGGACGTGAATTAAAAAAACGTTTGTCTAAAATATTATATTCGGTTTATTGGAAAGAGCATAAAATTTCACATTGACCCTGAAAATATCGTAAAAATAGAATCAATAGAAAAATTTGGATAGATTTTTAAAGTTTAAAAATTGAAAAATATTGAGTTCGTAAAATTCATTACTGTTTTTAAAAAAAAAATATTTCTATTACTTTTAAAACAACTTTAATAGTTTATTTTGCAAGTATAATCCATAAAGAAAATAAACAACCCACTTTTAAAAGAGAAATTACGAGTTTTTTATATTTTATTCGCAGTTTCGTGTTAGGGGTGTCAAAAATTCCTACAAAACTTCTGATACACCTAATGAAGCGATGCTCTTTGTGTACACAAATTGAGCTTAGGTACTTGGACAATGTCAAAACATTGTTAATTCACTGCCCACCTAGCAGCAGATGTGCATCTCAACGGTTAGAAGCTCTGACTGTTGTTTGACGATCGGGTTTAGATTCTGGCTTTAGGTAGTTGCTTGTCTAGCGAAGCAGTACTGTATGTGGATGGATATATATATATATATATATATATATATATATATATATATATATATATATATATATACTTGTACTTCTTTGTAGAAAAAGAAATCCCATACAGTGCTCTATTATTAGGGAAAAAACCTTTCTCGAAATAAGAGCAATATATTTTTTGTATAATATATGCAGGAACCTGAGATGAGAGTCGGCTGAAGAGAGCCTGAGGCGGACATTAAGAGCAGTCCTCAACTACCGGGCTTGAAACCGTCGGTACCGACTACCGATATAAATGTAAATTCCTGTATATATTACACAATATATATATATATATATATATATATATATATATATATATATATATATATATATATGTGTGTGTGTGTGTGTGTGTGTGTGTGTGTGTGTGTGTGTGTGCACAATACAGATTGTTCAATATCGTACAGTGGATGATTCTCACTTGATAATGTGTTATGATATGTTTTTTACGTCCGCTTTCTTTTCGTTTCGAGTGTTTTGTTTGTTTGTCGGCGCCAATTCTAAAACGAAAACGAGGTTAACCTACTTTTCGGACGCCATATTCGATTCGCGCCTCTTACTTTCACCCGTGACCGTTCCTCCCACTTCATCTCCTTTTACTCATTGCAAAAACACATCTATCATATTGTTTTTTAATTCTACTCTTCCGATATCCATATATTACTTTTCCTTCTGAATTGAGCATCAGAGAGGGAAGTAGAGAGTGAGAGATAGAGAGCGAAAGAGAGAGTTAGAAGGAGTGAGAGGGAGGGAGAGAGAGAGAAAGAGAGAGAGTAAGAGGGGAAGACTGGTGGTGGAGAGTAGCCATTAACACATCAGACAATTGCGGTGGCGACCAAATTGCCTTCTAATTACGGTCGACGCACCGTAATTGATTTCTTACAGACACGTAGACTATATATATATATATATATATATATATATATATATATATATATATATATATATATATATATATATATATATATATATATATATATATATATATATATTTATTGTGTATATGTATATAATATAAGGCATAAGCATATATATATATATGTATATATATAATGCATATATTCATATATAACTATGCATACATATTTGTTAATGTCTGTTTATAGATATATTTGCATACATATAAGCATATGTATTCATGTATTTTAAAAAGCTATGTACACATATATCGATATAGTTGCACAAATATATATGTATATATGCATAAATATAAATATATATATATATGCATATATCTATTGCAATTAGGAAGGGAAGACTTTTATGATTCATGATTAAAAGTAAATTTGTATATATATATATACATACATATATATATATATATATATATATATATATATATATATATATATATATATATATATATATATATATATATATATATATATATATATATATATGTTCCTTTAATCTTCTCTCCAAAAAAGGGGAGAAAAGGGGAACAGGAAAGGAAAGAAAGAGAAATAGGGAGCCAGCTGACCGGTTTCGACCCTCGCTTCTCAAAGCTGTATCGAGGGAAATTTTAAAACAAAGAATGAAAAAGCGATTAAAATTGCGTTTTATTCAATTTACGGGGAGAAAAAAAAAGTGGGAAACCGATCAAAATAAAACAGCGTTATGGTCGAATACCCCAGAGATTAATCACGTTCAAACCCAGGAGGCACTCCCTTTGCTTGCAAAGGGAAGGTTTTCTAAGTCGAACGTGAATAGTCTCCAAGATCTTAAGGTGAATGAGCAAGACTAAGAATAGAAAAAGAGTCCGTGTTAAAATTCGTTGCACAAGACGGGGTTTTAAGTAAATGATCCGTAATTGAAGACCCGTATGTGTTAGTAACAACGTCCGTTACCCGGTAGGTTCCATTCCTAATTTTACTGGGTACATGTTGTTGGATTCTTCCATCTAATCTTAATATCGTTCGACCCAAGTAGTTGGCACCGCAACCACATTCAAAATTGTAAATAACGTTACTAATATGGTGGTGGGGGTTAGAACGTCTTTTCGAGAAGATGATTATAAAGTTTTCGTAGAGAACACAACACATACATATTGGCAGCAAAATCACATCCATGAACTGATGAACTTATTTGTTTGGCAAATTTCTCACTTACTGTACCCAACCAAGGCAAACGAAGATAAATTGGACATTTGGCTACTATATTCTTTTTTATTCGAGAGAATTCAGCCAATTTCTTTTGAATAACTGACCTAATACCATCTAGTGGGTACCCGTTTTTGGATAAAGTATCCGTAATTGTTTCCAATTCCTCATCTAATTTTAACAAATCATAAGGACACGAGAACTTTCTTACCATCTTCTCGAAAAGACGTTCTATAGGATGAAACGGTCAATATTTGTTATAGTGTTTATTTTATATAGAACTACTAATTTTCAGCTATAGAATTAACTACCGCCATATCTCAAATTTACACGCACACACACACACACGCACACACACACGCGCGCGCGCACACACACACATACCCACGCGCACACACACACACTTATATATATATATATATATATACATATATATATATATATATATATATATAGTAATTTATAAAATATATATGGCGATTAAGCTACACTGAATATTCTGCGTTTCATCCAACTATAGGATTCGTCAGGCTTATGCGCGAATTCTGTGGTTGCTTCTTGTTTTTATATATGTTGAGGATTTCTAGTTAGGATTTCTAGTTTACGCATAAATCTATACTTTCGTATATTAAATTTATGTGAATAAATGAAGTAGTTATATATATATATATATATATATATATATATATATATATATATATATATTATATATATATAACAAATCAGCTATATTCGAACTTCCAATATATTATTCATCTGACCATTTATTTATTTCAGCTTATCAAAACATACACTTTTACAGCAACTCTATCCTAACGCAGAAGCAATAAACATTATTATGTCAATTTTGAATATTTCCCGATTAGATCCAAAAATAGGAACTTTTAACCTTAAAACAAAAAATAAAAAGAAATAGGCATAATCATTAAAAAAAACAAATGCGGAAAGTATTTGCATCATGTATGATGATTATGGCCAGGACAGCAGCATATTCTTTTCATTGTTTTGACTCTCGAGTATGTATCCGTTGATATCTTATACGCTTTTATAAAGTGATGTGGTTCTCGGTTGATTAACTCGTCTAATTGTATTGGATATATACTCGAGAGTCAAACCAATGAAAAGAATGATGATATTAGATTCGCGTTTGATTTAATAAACAAGTTATTCTCGCCTTATTTTCTGTATTATTAAAAATTTTCTATATTTTCTGTATTATTAAAAATTTTCTATATTTTCTGTATTATTAAAAATTTTCTATATTTTCTGTATTAAAAATTTTCTATATTTTCTGTATTATTAAAAAATTTCTATATTTTCTGTATTATTAAAAATTTTCTATATTTTCTGTATTATTATAAATTTTCTATATTTTCTGTATTATTAAAAATTTTCTATATTTTCTGTATTATTAAAATTTTTCTATATTTTCTGTATTATTATAAATTTTCTATATTTTCTGTATTATTAAAAATTTTCTATATTTTCTGTATTATTAAAAATTTTCTATATTTTCTGTATTATTAAAAATTTTCTATATTTTCTGTATTATTATAAATTTTCTATATTTCAACGCTAAAAATATCTTTCGTAATAATTTTTTTTCATCTAAAAATAACTAATTTATTGTTTAAAATATGTTTTTTTAATTTTATTTTATTTACATATGTTTTTGGTATAAGCTAAAAATATGTTAGTCATTAACATTATTATAATGACTAAATATTTATACTGGGAGTACAACTATTTTTAAATATACATATTTTGTCGGATACAGTTTAGTTAGACATTTTTCTAAAAAAAACATTTCTTTATATTTTTATTACTTCAGTTTCAAATTCATATATATATATATATATATATATATATATATATATATATATATATATATATATATATATATATATATATAAATTTGTATCAACGGAATGGTTTTAGGTTCGATCCATGGCTAGAGAAAGGTGATAGTCTAGGCGAACTGATGAGTTGTGATACAACGAAACAGTACTATACGTGGATGACTAGTTGATGACATAAGCTCACAGGCATAGATCATGATGTTATAATCGGTGCCCGGAAAACTCGTCCCGGAAAAACTCGTCCCCGGAAAACCGGTACCCGGAAAACTCGTACCCGGAAAAATCCCCCCCCCCCTTTTGCTAGGTAGGAAAACTGGTCCCTTATTGAATAAATAGCGATTGAAAACACATTTTATTATCTTTCTTGAAGGAGATATTGTTTTTAAAAAGAGACTATGCACCCCCATGATATTTTTTAAAATTATTTTTAACTCTTGCTTAAAAAAATAAACTTAATCACAGAATCAGGATATGAAAAACAAAACCAAATATGTATTAAAAAATACTCTAGTTTTAACACTTTTTGTGTCATTACGAAACAAAAATAAAGAAAGAAAACACGTATTATCAAAGAAAGCAATCATTTTATTTAGAAGAATTAATTCAGTTTAAATAATTCTTGTGTTATTACAAAACAACAAAAATCATTTCGGGGGCACTTGTGCAGTACTTAAAAATATACGAATTCATTTTCTTTTGGGTGGGGAGGGGGCTCGTTTTAAAACTATATCTACCTTCATATTTTATTTAATTTTCTATTTTTGAGCAATTATCCTCCTAATACGTGATTCTTTTATTTCGGACATTTTTTTGTTCATAAGTAACACTCGACATTACTTTTTTTTTAAACTAAATAAATTCTTAAAAATAAGTTTAAAGACCAAAAACTTTCAAAGCTAGGTAGAAAAATGAAAACTTAAAAAATTAATTTAATTTTTTTTTAAACAACAGTAAACAAGTAAAAATATTTTTTTAAATATTATGGGATGTGTAATCTCTTTTAAAGACAATATCTTCTTCAAGAACAGTCATAAAATGTGTTTTCAATCGATATTTATTCAATAAGGGACCATTTTTGTACCTAGCAAAAGGGGATGAGTTTTTCGGGATCGAGTTTTCCGGAGACGAGTTTTCCGGGGACGAGTTTTCCTTAATTCGTTATAATAATTAGATCACTTTGGACAAATGTTACGACATTTAAAAATAAATATTTAAATTTCAACGATGTTTCTTACAGTTAAAGTTGACCGTCAGAGATGACTTCGTGGCCGGATTCGAATCTCCCGACCGACAATAATCGTGTCGTCCTGCACTGATGATTCCCGAAAGGATGAAACTCTAGTGTCTGTAGGTATTAAAATTATTATAGGTTCTGTGTTACGCGCAGTTATGAAGATAAGAACACCTTGAGCCCCTCCCCCACTCCAAAAAATGATCCACCGGTCTCTGCCTGCCTCTGTCTGTCTCCCTTTTCTCTCCGTTTCTCTGTTTCTCTTTGTTTATATATTTCACCTTCTCTATCTCGCTTACGGCATCATCTCTCCAATCCTTAATATCCTATACTCGCGTCTTCATAATATTCCAACTAAGACAATTTGCTATATTCTTCTACCCATTCTTCAAGCATCCTTCATTCTGTCATCCCTCGCAGCACCATCCCCATGGTTCCGCATCTACCAATCAAACGATTTCTTCATTTATCTCAAGCAATCTCATTCGGGTCTCACCCTTCCCTGCCTTCCCACATCGATACACGCACGATTCCCGCCTGACGTTCAAAGCTGCCAGAGGTCACTATTCGTCGAACACAAATCCGCGGATCCTGCTGATGTCTATAATAAGATTTCCATATTCTTATCTAGCTCCCATCTATCTGCTTGCGTCTGAGACCCCCGGGGGCCATCGGCGATAACAATCACTCTGCCTACGCAGCAATACATTACAATTCCTTGAATTATCATCTCGAACCAAAATCCAATTCTTCTGAAAAATCACCTGCGAGATTTTAGATCTCTTTTGAAGGTTTTCATTATTTGGTTAATTCCAACTACTACCCTTTTCTTACATAGTATCTGCACAACGACCTTCCACAGGTAAATTCAGTTGAACTCGGGAATCTTTGTTTGACTCAACAATATGTACGGAATTTCGGACGCAAAAATTTATTAAATCCACTTGAGATAGTTCGCTCTCGTTCTGTTAGACATGACGATGATAGAAGTCTGAAACTACTACTACTACTACTACTACTACTACTACTACTACTACTACTACTACTACTAATACTACTACTACTAATAATAATGATAATAATGTGACTATGCTGGTATTAAATCACGTAAAAAAAAAAGCTGTGAAGTTAACAAATATAAGGACTGGGACCTTGGGGAGGCCTATTGCCATCCAAATTCCGGCGATGACCAATGGTCGCTGCAAACGATAAATTAATGGTAAACGACTGATGCGATAACGCAAATTATTTTGCAAAGGTTATCAAAAGAGGTGGAGAGTGCTGAAAATCTTTCTCCTGAGTCCCATTGCTTTTATATTGGTTTGTCGTCATTTTATAGTTTATTGCAGTATATCGTCGAAACACATTAATGTATGATATATAAAGAAACTGGAATATTAGGGTGATATCAATCATATTAGGTGTCACGTGGCTTACAAAGAAGAACCTGAAGTTCTATCTAATTAATATTCCTGATGAACCAAGTGAAAAAAAAGAGCTAGACTATTGCACTTAAGGGAACAACGAGGATACTAAAAAGAGTACTCGGCTGGTTTCAATAAAAAGAAGGGCAGCATTTGCAGCTGGTTTGGCTGCCCCATACCCAACGTTACAATCTTCAAAGAAAGAAACATTAGAAGAACTCGTCAAAGAAACACGTGTAACTGTGCAGAGATGGCACAGTAAGTGGAGCTTGGTAGATAGCGCAAAACTTAGGTTAAATATTGTTTTAGTTCGTCCTAAGAAGAGAAGTTGCTGGTGCATTAGCCAAGATGTCGTAACGATATCTAATGCAAGGTTATTGAATAGCAGTGACGCAATCATAATTACACGCTTACAATGCCACTCCCATCGTAATGGCGTTCTCATCATTTCACACACATTCATTTTGGCGCCACTGTCGATCAATTTTCATCAACATGATGTAATTCATCTGACAAAAGAAAGAATAAAATAAGTTTGTTTAGCCAAGACATAAACCTGATGCATTTTCAATTGGAAAGATGAATAAATAAATAAAAATAAATAAAAATAAATAAATAAAATAAAAAAGCACGTGGTACTTATTCTTAGTGAGTTACATCTGCTTCCAGGTGAGAGGAGATAATGACGGTTTCTGCAGTTTTTGTAGGGAGGTGTCGGCGTCCTCCTACATACGACGCCTGGTATTCCAGTTACCCATATGACACTGATCAGGCTCAACGTTGCTTAATTTCGGTGATCTGACGAGAATCAGTTAACGTAATTATGATCTGATTATGACATGATGACGTGATTATGACGTGATGATGACGTAATTATGATGTGATTATGATGTGATTATGACGTCATTATGATTATGTGATATCGTGATTATAACGTGATTATGACGTATATACTTTCACAGTGATACTTTAGTCGTCGTCGTCGTCGTGATTCCATATTTTTGCTGGCATGTGGATTCAGTCATGTGAACGCTGTAAATCCAGGTTCTTGCTTTTTCTGTGGAGTCGGTCACTCGGACGCCGCCTGATTATATAAAGGGTTTATTTAAAAAGACAAATAAGAGAAAGGTCCAGGTTGTCTTCGATGACCGTACGTCAAAACAACGTGATATAAATGCGGGTGTGCCTCAGGGGTCGTTCCTTAGATCTTTATTATTCAACTTTCATAAATGAATTCCTTGATAAAATTGGCCCCGAGACGTGTATATCTGCTGCTGACACAGCACTCCATAACAGACATGATAGGAAAACGAATAAACACATATCTAAAGAAATAGCTGAAACATTAGAGGAAAACTTACAGTCTTTAGAGGAATGGAGACATAAATGAATGGTAACGTTCAATCCTGCCAAGACTAAACTTCTTTCCTTTAATAATTACAAAAAAAAAAACTTAACGACTAATTGGCGTGGCTAATGATGCACTACCTGAAAGCTCTTCGTTCAAACTCCTCGGCTTAATGTTCACAGGGAACAAGAATTGAACAGATACATTGTAGACATTGCTAAGGTTACTGTGAAGAATGTGGACTCTCTCTCTCTCTCTACTGTGCTAGAGGGTTACTTACGCCGGGGAGTATCTCATACGTCTACAAGGCCAATATCTGCCTATATATTGAGTATCGTTGCCATATTTGGGATCGTGCATCTGTTACTAACCTTTTCTCCTAGATAGAGTTCAAAAAACAATCGCCAACATGATAGGTTCCGCTCTGTCAACCAAATTCCAACCCTTGCCCTATTGACGAAATGCTGAACCTCTGTGCCTATTTTACAAGTATTTTAATAGAATGTGCTCTGACAAACTCCAAGCCTTTGTACCCCTCGACGTAAAGACGCCCAACAACCCGACAAGCAGAAAAATCCGATCCTACAGAGTAAATATCCTTACATGCCTGAAAGTCATGTCATGTACTCTAATAGTTTCTTTCTTTGAACAGCAAAACTTTGAAATTCCCTCTCGGGTTCCTGGTGTCCTTACTCTACTGACATGCAGAAGTTCAAGTATAATATGAACAGACATTTTGCTGTTCAACACCCTACATAGTGTCCCTTCAGATTATGCTCAAAATAGGAGGCCCTTACATATCTTTCCTCTTTGAAAACTGGCAAGTTAAATGGCAGAAAACTTAAACCTTTCCAGCCGAAAACAATCCTTGCTATATAACAAGTCTAGAATCAGAATTAAAAGACTTCATCATATATGATCATCATCGCCATCATCCTCATCGTCATCATCTTCAGAAATTGCATAACTTGAAATACGAATATTCATTGGTTAATATGAATGGATGCCTAATCTCATTACAATCTTTCTGATTGGTTGATTTAAATTTAAACGCGCACGCGCGGTGAATTCAAAAAGTAAAAAAAAAATGGTAGTCCCTGGCTAACTTCCTATCACGATGGACGTTAGTTCAGGTTTATCACCGAAGCTTCATGGCCTAATTAATTTAAGGGCGAATTAGTCCTTATTTGTCTCAGCACTGTGAAACAATTTAACCCAACTCATTAGGTTTTCGTTCCAGACGAAATATTGTCTTTTAAATCCGCAACTATGTTGACATTGGGATTCCCACTTCTATGGAATATCGGCGCCTTGAAAGAACGTGGAAATTTTAGACTCTAACATGAAACCACGAAAGCCTTCTCAGAAGAAGAAAAAAAAAATACAACTTCATCAGAAGTTTACCTAATAGAAAGAGCGGCTTAAATGACACAGAGTATTTTTGCAAATGATAAGAAGACTCGATCGGCTGCATGGTGAGTTTGATGTTCATTGTTGTGAAAATAAATTCTTCTTCTTCTTCTTCTTCTTCTTCGTCATCGCCATGACGATAATTGCCGTTTTTATTTGTTGAGTGTTTTACGCCTTAAACAATTCTAAAAATGTGTTGCTATTTCTTTTTATACAGAAATGGAAAGTAGTGAAAAATATTATGGCCATTTTTTTTCAGAGATAAGCATTTTTCATTTTATGGCTGTCTCTTACATCGGCGACGCGCCGGTCCCACTAGACCCTGGCATCTTCCCTTTCTAAGTGCGAACGAGGACGGCATTCTCTTCGTCTTTCTGTGTGTGTGCAAATATAAAAATCTTTTTCGTGTATCAAGTTCTATGAAGATACGAACCCGCCGACATAATCGGTATAAGGTTGTTTTTTCAAAACAAAAAAACTCGCTTGAATATCATAGAGATTCAAATGATTTTTTGTTTAATAATTTTTCACGATTTTTATGGTTTATCGTAATTTTTATTGTTTTTTTCGATTTTCTTATTTTATAGTTTACTTTTTTAGTTTCTTGTTAGTTATTAAATACTGTTAGTATATTTGTCCCGGTGTTAAATGTGTGAAAAATAATTTCGCCCCTAACCTTCCTGCAGCCACCTTTATAACAAAAAAAAAAAAAAAAAAATTATAAATACACCAAGCATAAAAGGAAAAGAAAAAAAAAACACGATAACAACAACAATTGCTGCTGCTGATAATTGGACGCATTGATATAAAGCGCTTGAGAAGAATATGGTTGAGCAACAACGTTTGAGCGCCGTTCTATACAACACACCAGCTGAAATAAAAAAAAAAGACCCTTGGCTAATGGGAAAAATATCCAGAAAAATCGGAAAAGAGAATAACTGTCGTGTTCAATCAGACGTGCTTGAATATATATATATATATATATATATATATATATATATATATATATATATATATATATATATATATATATATATATATATATATATTAAATCCCCGGAACAGTGTTTCATGGTAAACAACTGATGATCCCTTGAAAAATAATTTATGGGTATTATAGTAAATTCGAGAGCGAGTTGATGCAGTGATTGCAGGTGATTAAATGACTTACTGACTAGATTGTTTTCTAACGAATGATAAAAAAATATTTTTTTGTATAGTTATAAAGGTTAAAAACTTCAAAGACTAATATATATATATATATATATATATATATATATATATATAAAGCTGAATGGGTGTGCATGTGTGTGTGTGTGTGTGTGTGTGTGTCTGATCACGAATAGGCTCCTATATGGTTGCCTATTTAAAAAAAACAAAAAAACTGATTACATATAATGATAGAATTTGTGGGGTCTTCGTTCGCGCCTGGTCCACAAAGTATGGAAATAAAAAATGAAAAAATTTAAAAAAAAACGTTTACAAGTGTTTTTGATATAGATGTACATAAGAATACTTTGATAAGTATGTTTTAACTTAAATAGGGACGGTATAATAAAATTGTGGGGTCCGTACACGCCTGGCCTCCATAGAATGGAAATAGGCACAAACTTTAATAAAGACTTTTCATATCTATCTGCGTAAGTATACTTTGATAATTATGTTTCAGTTTGAAGAAATATGGTATAATAAAATCATGGGGTGTTCGTTCGCACCTGACCTCCATAGAATGTCACAAAGTTTAACAAGGTTTTTTAATATCGATCCACAGAATATTTTGATAAGTGTTTCAGTGTGCATAGGTATGGTATAATAAATTATGGGGGTTATCTATTTTATTTTCACTTTCATCATATTTTGCTTTGGTTTTGATACCCCCAAATTGAACCCAAATTTACAACCCTTCCTTTCCATAACCTATCATACTTTCACAAATCAGAGTCCATTTTCTGTTGACTTTTTTTAAACCAGTCAACGACAGGTACTTTTGCTAGAATATATATATATATATATATATATATATATATATATATATAGAGAGAGAGAGATGAATTTTAAAGAAATAATTCAATAAGCAATACTAGCATATAATCTTATAGATTTAAAAAATAAATTATTCCATGTCATTTTTATAGGCCAATGGGACACAATGGGTTAATTTTCATTTCTTCGTAAACATGTGATTTATTTTCTGCTATTCCCTGGCGATGTCGGGTAGGTACAGCTATTCTCAAATATATTTTTATTATAAAAATGTTTATTGATTTTATACAATCTTCTATGATTGTCTTTATAATTCTGCTGTGCGTAAAAATGTACGAAAAAAGTATGGGATTTTAACTTTTCAATCTTTCTTGTTTCATTTTTTCTTCAATCAACGTTCTCAATATACAAAACGCTGTTTTCTTGTGACTAACAGAAATTAGAGTGTTCTATTCAATCTTCTCAAATATTCAGTTCATAGAACTTTGATTTTTTCCCACTTAGTGACCAGTCGACTGTGTTATAGCATATCTTTATTGTGATCTCTTTGTCTTACCGGATAGAGCACAAGAATTTATCAAGTGTGTAGAAGGACCCACATTAACGCTATTATTATAGACATCATCACTATGAGAAGGTGTACAACTCACCTTCTGCCCCATTAGATCACGTGTTAAAGGTTGGAGGAGAGATTGAAAAATTTGTAGTTGTAAGCCGTTTAAGTGTTGCCATACACGTTAGAGTCATCTGTCGACGAATTAACTTAGAGTGTGATTGGGGAGATTTAAAGATCTTACTTCGGCTGCGAATACTATGCTATGCCGGTCCCTTATTGAATAAATATCGGTTTATGAAAACACATTTTATGACCGTTCCTGACTAAGACATTGTCTTTAAAAGAGATTACACATTCCATAATATCTTTAAAAAATATTTTTACTTGTTTACTGTTGTTTAAAAAAAAAAAATGCTTGTAAATTTTCTACCTAGCTTTGTAAGTTTTTAGTGGTTAAACTTATTTTAAAGAGTTTATTTAGTTAACAAATAAATAAAAAAAAATTAATGTCGAGTGTTAGTTTTGAACAAAAAATGTCCGAAATGAGAGGATCAGGTCTTAGGAGTCTCGATAATCGCTCCAAAATAGAAAATTAAATATACTGAGGTAGATATAGTTTTAAAACGAGTACCACTTCCAAAATCTATAGGAATTGCATTGCCATTGGTATGATTGTGTCAGCAGTGGACTTTTTTTTTTTTTTAAATATAAACCAATTATTGACAAGCCCTTGTACCCCCTCGCCGAAAATACCCCCGACAAACCCGATAAGCAGCTAAACCCCACTCCTACATAGTAGAAATCCCTACTTCCTTCTACTCTAATATTTTCTTCTCCAGAACTGCTTGACTTTGGAATCCTCTTTTAGGGATTCTGCTTTCTCAACTGTACTGACATGCAGAAGTTCAAGTGTGATGTGACATCTTGCTGCTCATCTCCCTTCATAATATTCCTGCAACATGTTCGCGATAGTAGCCCCCTACTTCAAAGTGCCATTGTACTTTGTTTGAGGTGAAATAGAATGAAAAGTACGATCTCTTTTTTTCCTTTTCAGATAGTGACAAATTTATAACATATTTTTCAACAGAGAGCTGTTTCGTTGTTTCACAACTCATCAGTTAGGGTAGACGTAAAAATAGCATCACTCTTGATAATGAATCTGTGCCAATGCTATGTTTTTCTCCTTTTATTTTCTGACACTGGTTATAGATTTGACACGTCTATGCTCGTTATTTGTGGCACGTGTGTTTACTATATCGCCAGTGGGTCATAAACGATGGGCGAAGAATAGATAATCTGTCCGGTGTGTGATGGCGGCAACGGTCGAGTCTCCTTGTTGGCAGCCATTTTAAAAGCAATGAACAGGTCGTAAAGAGTCAGTGCCACAATTAACAGAGGCGCCCCTACCGTTATATAGACATTGCAGACGAGGTCGGTCGAGTGAGGGGTAATGTGGGATTATCTTTTCTGTGTGTGTATGTCTCCCCTCTCTCTCTCTCTCTTTCTACACACACATATATATATATATATATATATATATATATATATATATATATATATATATATATATATATATATAGTATGTGTATATATACACGCAGAAGCGTCTCTTTGTATAAGTATGTGTTTATGTCTTGCATATGGTTACAATAAAATAAGTCGCACACAATATATTCTACTTAGCATACGAGAATGTACTTGCTTGATAAACTTTGGTTAGGCCTATTTCATGTTTATATACGCACATACATACACTTATATACACTCACACGCGTATATATGTATAAAGAGATTTGTGAAATACTTTATAGAAAGCATTAAGAACTCAATATTAACAGCCAACCTGTATACGATCATTTCTGAGACGATGCATTTTTAAACATTTAAATAAAGTCTCCCCCATCGACACCGTAATTAAACATCAAATAGAAAACTTTAATAAAAGAATAACATCAAAAGGAGGATATCAAAATATTAAACAGCAAACCAAGAAATTTATAAAATTTATATTTTATAAAGGTTACAGTAAGCAACTAGATATATTATTTAAACAAAACATTGCAATAATTTTCTATTAATTGCTTGCACTTTAATTATCGAATACAAAGTTGCAAATACAATTCATGTATGAAAACATTGTTAGCTACATAAGTGTTTCGAGTGCGATTTTATTCAAATTCTAGCTTCCTCAGGCAACAAAAATATATTTACTTTGTGTTAAGAAATTTGAGCTTTGGTTAAAATCGTAACTGAAACATGTGTGCGCATATTGAGCAAAGAAAAAGAAGAAAAAAGGTGTTTATGAATAATCATAAAACTTACATTTAAATACAGGTCTGTGTATTATGGAACACTTTGTTTTATAGAATCGATATCTATTAAGCAACAACCATATAGATACCACAATCTCTCTCTCTCTCTCTCTCTCTCTCTCTCTCTATATATATATATATATATATATATATATATATATATATATATATATATATATATATATATATATATATATGATTAGTTTTTTTTTTTTGGAAAAAGAAATCCAGCAGTGTGCTCAATTAAAAGGAAAATCCGAAATATAAGAGCGTATTTATATTTTGTGTACAGAAAGTTGTTAGATGAGACAAGTCATTGGTACCGTCGGTTTCAAGCCCGATAATAAGGACCGTTTAAGATATCCTTATCAAGCTCTCTTCAGCCAATATTCTTCTCTATCGGGCTTGAAACGGACGGTACCAATGACTTGTCTAATCGAACAACTTTCTCTACACAATATATATATATATATATATATATATATATATATATATATATATATATATTAGTGGCCTAGCATGGCTACAGGGGAGACAACCGGTGCAGCCAAACAGAAACTGGCTTGCTAGGACATTATATATACAAATGTAGGCCAATTTGGGTATAAAATATTGGTTTGAAACATAGGTTCTCCTTGACCAATTGTCATAAAATTGGAAGTATTCAATTGTATTGTAATCTTCAAAAAGCCTGCAGATTTTCATGTAGTTTCGTCCCAGTGAACTAAAGATTTCAATATTCAATTTGGCTATCAGTGTATATATATATATATATATATGTATATATATATGTATATATATATGTATATATATATGTATATATATGTATGTATATATATATGTATATATATATGTATGTATATATATATGTATATATATATGTATGTATATATATATGTATATATATATATATATATATATATATATATATTTTAAGTTCGAAATCTCAGAGACTACTAATAAGAATTTAAAAATGAAATCTTGTTGGAAATGTAATGACCTTAATTTTGTAGTAGGCTATGTGACATTTCCCCTTAAGCTCGTGCATTAAGAGGATCATCATTTATCCTGAACCTATTTTTGGTACATTAATCATAAAATGTTTCAATAATAATAATAATAATAATAATAATAATAATAATAATAATAATAATATATGTATATATATATATACATATATATATACATATATATACACACACACACACACACACACACACACACATATATATATATATATATATACACAATATAATATTTTAATTTATATAGTCTCGACAATGATTATGCTAATGTTTCAGACAGATTGGTTTGCAAGAAAACAAAAGTCACTCGTCAGGTGACGTAAAAAAAAGTTTATTTGCCACCGAAGCTATGTGGTTCAAGAAATGGAAGAAGTGAAATGTTTTTATTTATAAGAATGTAATGTTAAAACGCTAAATTTTAAGTGGGAAGGGGTAACATTAAATTACATTTTAGACTCAAAATAGAAGGTGATAAGGGAAAAGACAATTCAAGACTTAACAAGATAAACCGAAAGAGTAGAAAGGGATAAAAAAGGGGAAGGAAAGGACAATAAAAAAGAAAGGGGAAAAGAAAGAAGAACGAAGGTGTCAGCATGATTACATTACTATAAGGAATGGAGGGTTGAAAATATTCGAATATTTTGCTTTTTTTATAGAGCACTCTAATAACCTCGTGTTAATTCATGAGTTTTATCTCTTGAATACCTTTAACTTGTTAATATATATATATATATATATATATATATATATATATATATATATATATATATATATATATATATATGCAGCATTTTTTTCATTTACGTAAATATTGTTAAAAATAACAAAGTGCTACTATTTAATTATAGATTTTTTTTTCATACGAAGCAATGGCTAAGTTTGAAAAATTACTTGACATATAAATATATCTTTTAACTAATTAATTGCTTTAATTATCCAATAAATGTTTCAATATCTTTTGGCTACATGACGAAATAAAGATTTCACCCAGCACTATGTAAAAAAGAGAACCACTCGTCAGAGATAACTGTTAAAACCGGTGTTCATAGTTAATAAATAATTACTTTTAGTAGATTTATACGTCTATAACTTAGAGGATGTACTCGAAAAATTGTGCTTGCGATTAGTACAAGGATAAGGTGGGGATATTTTCATTTCAAACTTTTGGCTAGTATTTTCGTATGGTGTCAGTTCGAAAGGATATATAAACGGTTAAACAATTTTTAGATGTCAGATCAAATAGTTTCTGAAAGAAGAGATAAGCGTTCGAGTTGTGGATATAAAAAAAGCCATTGGGTAGAAGAAATCTTCTCCAACCTAACTATTGACATCTTCTATAATAAACATCTCACCTCTGTTAAAATGTATGTATGTATGTATGTGTGTATGTATGTATGTATGTATGAATGTATGTATGCATGCATGTATGTATATATGCATGCATGTATGTATGCATGCATGTATGCATGTATGTATGCATGTATATATATATGCATGTATGTATGCATGTTTTGCTCAACACACACCTCCAAACACCAAGGCAACGCCGGGCACCCAGGCTTGTCTATAATATAAATCTTACCTGTCTGTTTAAATATATGTATGTATGTATGCATGTATGTATGTATGCATGTATGTATGTATGCATGTTTTGCTCAACACACACCTCCAAACACCAAGGCAACGCCGGGCACCCAGGCTAGTCTATAATATAAATCTTACCTGTCTGTTTAAATATATGTATGTATGAATGTATGCATGTTTTGCTCAACACACACCTCCAAACACCAAGGCAACGCCGGGCACCCAGGCTAGTCTATAATATAAATCTTACCTGTCTGTTTAACTATATGTATGTATGTATGTATGCATGTTTTGCTCAACACACACCTCCAAACACCAAGGCAACGCCGGGCACCCAGGCTAGTCTATAATATAAATCTTACCTGTCTGTTTAAATATATGTATGTATGTATATATGTATGCCTTAAACTTTTCGACAAAGGTGATGGATTTTCCAAAGCTCGCTATCCTTTTGAAGCTCGACTCTTCGGACGACAAATATAAATAAAAATTGGTCAAACACATTTATTCTTTTACCAACAACTGGACACATTTCTACAAGGAGGGGTCGCTTTTTTCGCTGATATTTTCGAAAGTCATCTCTTCTTTTCGATTGTCTAGGCCTGATTTAAACCTTCACCACTTCCGCTTTGGCGATGGCCGCAACAGCAAAGACGTCACAGTGTTTTTTCCACGTTCTTTTCCGCCTTTTCGAGCCTGCCTGCCTACTACCACTGTTTTGTTTTATATAATTTATTGTTTTTCTCAATACACACCTCTAAACACCCGGACAACCTCGGGCACCCAATCTAGTTTTAAATTAATATGACAACGGTTCTATAAATATTTCACTATCAAATTTAATAATCTAATGCTTTAAATAATTCTTTTGGACAATATAAATGGGGTATGAATTATCAAGCAAAATTGCAGTGATTTTACACTCGTAAGGACGATGCCATCCAGCAATGATAACCTAGCGACCTATTGTGGATAGAATTTCCAGAATGTGATAGATTATAATAATATTTCAAAAGCAAAGTAATGCCACAGTCTACAAGAGCAATAACAGTAAACGAACCGGAAGTCCAAGGCTCGAGTTTCGCTCTCATTTGTGCTCATCAGTTAGACACATCCGAACTCAGGATTCGAAACCCGAGCCTCTTGTATTATATATATATATATATATATATATATATATATATATATATATATATATATATATATATATATTTGACTGTCATGACATCGTCCGTACGAGTTGAAATTCTTACTTGTAAGACATCGGTTTAGGGTTATTAGCTGGTTGGATGATCGCGTCCCTTGTCGAGATGAAATATGTCCATTTCACAATCGGATTTCGGCGCGGTTTGTCTTGATTACGTAATAGAATTTCTTGTGTGTGAGGCCTTTGCTCAGTTAATAGAGTGCTTACCTCGCATACAAGGGGTTCGGGTTTCACTGCGTCATGAGTAAGTTGCTGGAATCTGTGTTAAATAGAGAAGTAATCAAGCATCTCAGCAAAAATAACCTCCGTAGTGACACACAATATGGTTAACGTTCTGCTAGATCTACAGCAGATGTGCTCATAGGATTAGCGAATTTCTCGACGGAGGCTACCTTTCTAGGGCAATTGCTCTGGACATATCAAAGGCCTTTGATAGGGCATAGCATAAAGGTTTACTTCACAAAATCTCCAGCTGCGGTATAGCTGAACATGTCTTCTCAATTGATAAATTATTTCTCTCTGATAAGCTCATAAGAGTAGTGGTTGATGGACAGAAATCAGAAGCTCACAGTGTTAATGTTGAAGTCCCCCAGGGGTCCATCCTAGGCCCAACTCTCTTCCCGATCTACATTAATGATCTTCCAAATCACATTCTTGCATCATTCGTAGACATTTATGCTGATGACACTACCATCTATGGTAGCACTTCAAAGACCGTAAACGGCCAAGTTCTCCCCGATTATTTCTCCTCTGATTTTGACCACGTGGTACAATGGGGAAAGAGGTGGCTGGTTACTTTTAATGCATCTTTAAACCAAGCTTTTATCTTTACATCATCGCCCTGATCCCCATCTGATATCAATTGAAATGAATGGCTCTCGCCTTGGGGAGGCCTCATGTTTTGACAAGCTCCTGGGCTTAAACTTTACTCCTGATCTGAAATGGAGCACATACATCAAATCCGTTGCCAAGACCGCTGGAAAAATGGTGGGATCCTTCTATCGATTCAGTAGATATCTCACTGCAATTTTTTATCGATATAAAAGCAAGGTACGTCCAAGGATGGAGTACTGTTGCCACATCTGGGCAGGTGCTGCTAGAAAGGACTTATCCTGCCTTGATAGAGTTCAAAATAGACTTGGAAGCCTCGTATGAGGTGTCCTTTTCTCTTCCCTTCAACCTCTTTCTCACAGAAGAGATGTTGCGAGTTTGTATTTGCATTATCGTCATTTTCATGGCAAGTACTCGACTGAGCTCCAATCTACAGTCCCCCCTCGCGCGACTTTCACAAGAAACCCTCGGTTAGCTGAAAACACTATTAATAATTTCCCACTCTTCATCTGTGCCTAAACCAAAACGTAGATTCCACGAACAAAGCCTCATTCTCAGAAGTGCACACCTGTGGAACTGTCTTCCGTTTTCCTGCTGATTACAATATGGCTGTCTTCAAGTCACTTTTTTCGCCGATATTTTCGAAAGTCATCGCCTCTTTTCGATTGTCTAGCGTTAATTTAAACCTACGTCACTTCCGGTTTGGTGGTAGTAGTAACAGCAAAGACGTCACGTTTTTTCACGTTCTTTTCCTCCTTCGCAGTACGGGTATGAGCCTCCCTTCCTACTACCACTTTTTCTTTTTTTTTCTTTTGCTCAAAACACACCTCCAAACACCCGAGCAAGGCTGGGCTCCCATTCTAGTGTATATATATATATATATATATATATATATATATATATATATATATATATATATATATATATATATATATATAAGCTGAACGTCTGTGTGTGTGTCTAGTCACGAATAGGCTCCTATATGGTTGACTATTATAGAAAACTGATCACATATAATGATAGAAGATATGTCGAGACACAGGAATGGATATGTTTATCTGGCATAATGAGGATTCATTAAAATTTGGGGGTCTGCGTACGCGCCTGGTCTACAAAGTATGGAAATTAAAAAAATTACATATTAAAAAACAAAAAAACGTTTACAAGTGTTTTTGATGTAGATGTACATAAGAATACTTTGATAAGAATGTTTTAACTTAAATAGGGATGGTATAATAAAATTGTGGGGTCTGCATTCGCGCCTATCCTCCATAGAATGGAAATAGCCACAAACTTTAATAAAGACTTTTCATACCTATCTGCATAAGTATATTTTGATAATTATGTTTCAGTTTGAAGAAATATGGTATAATAAAATTATGGGGTTTTCGTTCTCGCCTGACCTTCATAGAATGGAAATATGTCACAAAGTTTAACAAGGTTTTTTTAATATAGGTCCACAGAATATTGTGATAAGTGTTTCAGTGTGAACAGGTATGGTATAATAAATTATGGGGGTTATCTATTTTATTTTTACTTTCATCATATTTTGCTTTGGTTTTGATACCCCCAAATTCGAAGCTATCTCTTTACAACCCTTCCTTTTCATAACCTATCATATTTTCATAAAGCAGAGTCCATTTTCTGTAGGCTGTTTTTGAACCCAGTCAACGACGGGTATTTTTGCTAGTCCATATATATATATATATATATATATATATATATATATATATATATATATATATATATATATATATATATATATAATCTTTTTAAAAACAGTAATCTACAGATACACGTGTTTCGGAGCCCTACGCCTCATCAGCGTAGCTTGACTGTTGGTAGGATTCGGACATTTCAGTCCAGTGCCCTAATCCATTTCGCTATGATGCCATAGATTATTTACTGCTTAATTTTTATCGTTCATCTGTTTAAGTGGTTTTAGGGCGGAAGATGAAGAGGATGATGAGAAAATGGGAGAGAGAGAATTGGAAAGAGTGTGATAGAAATAGAAAGGCCGGTTGATAGATAGAGATTTAAATACGGGATAAAGAAAGAGAGAACGAGGGGACGCGAGTGAAAAAGAGATAGATAGATAGATAGATAGATAGATAGATAGATAGATAGATAGACAGAGACATATACATATATGTATATATATATGTATATATATATATATATATATATATATATATATATATATATATATATATAGAGAGAGAGAGAGAGAGAGAGAGAGAGAAGAACAGGGAAAGAAAGACGGGACGGAGAAGTTTAAAAAAAAAAAAATATTACGCACTTGTTAGCTCTTGTATTTTGTTATTCATATCCCGAACAACGCCAGGTGATCATACTGATAACCTGAACAACCCAAAAGAGTTATTCCTAAAATCTTTTCATCGCTGAGCTCTCTGAAAATAGCACGAAATTGCTGTAAATATTAAATAAGGAAATGAAGAAATTTCGAATTATTCAAGGAGACTAAATATAGTTTTCTATTAATACACACTCCACAAAGGATGTCGTGATGTATAAGTATGATTATAAATAGGTGATCTACATATGATACATAAGATACACGCATACTTATGTCTATCTATTCATCACTATTATTCGGTTACTGTCTATTCTTTCCCCCTCTTTCTCCCCCCCCCTATCTCTATATTAGTTTGCTTCCAACAATTATACGATGCTGGTGATAGATGTCTGTATAGTCGCTCGTTGGTGGTGTGGCTCTTCCAAGACATCTTGCGAGCCATGTATAAACACGCAGAAATATACATGTATTTCCTTTTTTTATCTATGCGTTTAATTTTGAAGTTCAAGGGTCGTTTTCAGACACACACACACACACACACACACACACACACACACACACACACACACACACACGCACGCACGCACGCACGCACGCACGCACGCGCGTGTAAAAGTAACATGCGGCCGCAGCCGAGATTGAACTCATTACACGAGTTTTGTAGAGTAATTCAAATTTTGTTCGTAGCTGAATTCGCTTGGGTATTTTTTTTTTTATTGTGACGCCATCAATAGATCGGTTGCCTACCACGGTTTAAGAAAGGCCGCTCTACCCTCAAGAGAAGGATAGACTGCGCCAGTTTCCTAACCTGGTATTTTACCTCGCGGTACATACAGCGCCTCGTCCTCCCGAATGGTCACCCATCTGGTACTGGCAAGGCTCAACGTTGCTAAACTTCGGTAATCTGGCGAGAACTGGAGTGTCAACGTGATTGCGCGCGCGCACACACACACACGCACGCACACGCACACACACATACACACACACAAATGCACTAAACAAGCAATTGAACCTTGCTCTTTGAGGAAGCGAGCACGTTGTCCTTATTGTCAAGCATCCATCTTATTTTGTAATTTTTGGTGGCCTTGTGCCTAATTTTTTAAATTTCTTTTTGTGTGCGTGGTATATATATATATATATATATATATATATATATATATATATATATATATACGTGTACGAGCGTACATGCTTATATATGTACACATTCTCGAGTTCGACATAATGATTCCCGAGTTCAAAAGATACACCTGGAAAAGGTTGGAGGTTAATCGGCCGAAAAATTTCGGCAAGAATAAATAAGATGGCGGGAGCAACCAGAAAAATCCAACCTTATCTAAAGGGAATATGGAGCGTTAATGTCTATTCATCTCTATAAAAATGTGCGTGCACCCCCCCCACACATATATATATATAAAATCATTATTTACTATAATAATTATAAAATACCTACAGACACTAGTGTTTCATCCTCCAGTGCAGGGTGTCACGATTAATACTGGACGATAGATTCGAACCCGGCAACAGAAGCCATCTCTGACTCCATTAGCAAGGACCTAATCCATTCGGCGACCGTTAACCATGAGAAATACTGTTGAAATTTAAGCATTTATTTTAAAATGTTTTTATCGTCTGTCAGAGTGATTACTGTTATATATATATATATATATATATATATATATATATATATATATATATATATATATATATATATATATACACTACATTTCAGCCCGGCGTCGCCCGGGAATTTGGAGGCGTATGTTGACTCAAAAAAGAAAAAAGTGGTAGTAGGAAGGCCGGCTCGAACCCGTATCGCGAAGGAGGAAAAGAATGGGGGAAAAACGTGACGTCTTTGCTGTTACGACTACTGCCAAATCGGAACTGATGTAGGTTTAAATTAAGGCTAGACAATCGAAAAAAGGAGATGACTTTCGAAAATATCGGCGTAAAAAGAAACCCTCCCTGTAGAAAAATGCCCAGTTGAGGGTGAAGAAATTTATATTTTTAACAAATGTTTCAATATTTGTCGTCTGAAAGTTCGAGCTTAAAAACGATCCTGATCTTGTGAAAATCCGTCTTCTCTGTCGAAAGTTTTAGGCCGACATGCAAACATACATTTATATATTGGTAGCTCAAATTTTCGACCCAAACCGATTAGAAAGCTTGAATACCCTTTATGTAAAATTTCAAATATTTAGACCAGAAATTGTCTGAATAATTTGGAAGACACCGCAGAGGTCAATTTTTTACACTTTAACCCCTATTATGACACCTTAAACTTTATTTTTTGGGTCTCAAATCAAGTTATTAAGTTAGATCCATGTTCAAGGAACCTATATCTAAAATTTCAAGTGCTAGACCCAAAATTGTTGGAGGAGTTTGGTAGAGTTCTCAAAGGTCAAATCGTTGAACTTTTACCCCATAATCGCCAAATTTATGGCCCAAATCCGATCACATCGATTTTCCCAAATCTCAGTAACCTGTATATCAAATTTCGTGTCTGTAGACTAAAAATTGACAGAGTTATTGCTTAGTGAAATGTACACAGACACACACAGACCCACACAGACAGACAGACCCACACAGACAGACAGACACACACACACACACACACACACACGTTCACTTTCATATATATACTAGCATGAGTGTCCGGCGTTGCCCGGCGTTGCCCGGCGTTGCCCGGCGTTGCCCGGGTGTTTTGAGGTGCATGCTGAGCAAAAAAAACAAAAAAACAAAAAGAAAAAACAGCCAATTTTTTAAAACTATATATATATATATATATATATATATATATATATATATATGTATATATATATATATATTGGCAAACTGTTATTATTCAAGCACGTCTGATTGAACACGACTGAGTTCTTTTTTCCGATATGGTTGGATAATTTTTTAATTCGCCGAGCGTTTTTTTTTTATGTCGGCTGGCAGGTTGTATATTATGGCGCTCACTACTTGTTGTTCAGCCATATTCTTCTACCCACCTTTCTAACCAATAAAAGATAGTATTAACTATAAATATATCAAGCCTCAATAAAGAAAATGACAACTACAATCGCTCCTGACGACGATCGGATGCATCGATAGAAAGCGATTGAAAAGAATATGGCCGAACAACAAGTACTGGGTCCCATAATATACATATATACATGCCAGCCAAAATAAAATACACCGCTCGGCGAATTGAAAAGTCATCCAACAAAATCGGAAAAAGAAGAACTCAGTCGTGTTTAATCAGACGTGTTTGAATATATATATATATATATATATATATATATATATATATATATATATATATATATATATATATATTATTACAATTTCACCCCAAACAAGGCATATTGCCATTTTGTTGTATGGGGCTACTATCAGGGACATAGGCCTCAGGGGTAATGTGTAGGGAGTTGGGCAGTAAGATGTCGGTTCTCGTTACACTTGAACTTCTGCATGTCGGTACAGTTGGGAAAGCAGGGACCCGGCAGGGAATTCCAAAGTCTAGCTGCCCTGTGGAAGAAACTGCTGGAGTAGAAGGCTCTCTTACATCTAAGGATCTCTACTGTGAAGGGGTGGGATTTAGCTGTTTGTCGGGTTTGTCAGGGGTATTTACGTCAAGGGGGCACAAGTGCTTGCAGTTCGTCAGAGCATTCACCGTTAAAGTACTTGTAGAAAAGGCAGAGGGATGCAACATTTCGTCGATGGGACAGGGGCTGAAGTTTAGATGACAGTTCAGGACGTATCAGATTGGCGACTCTCTTTTGAACCTTGTCTAGGAGCGAGAGACTAGTGGTAGATGTACCAGCCCAAATATGACAGCAATACTCCATACACGGGCGAATGGTGGCCTTATAGAGGTATAGGATACTTTCGGGCGTTAGTATCTTTCTAGCACGGTAGAGAGAACCTGCCTTCTTCTCAGCGGTCCTAGCCATACCCTCGATGTAATTGTTCCAACTCATGTTTCCTGAGAGCGTTAGGCCGAGGAGTTTAAAGGATGTACTTTCAGATAAAGAGTGATTGGCCATTGCTATTGGTGATAGATAAGGTTTCTTGTAATTATTGAAGGAAACGATTTTAGTCTGTGCAGCATTGAATGTGACCATCCATTTATGTCCCCATTCCACTACAGATCGGAGGTTATCCTCTAGTGCTTCTGCCATTTCTTTAGATATGTGTTCATTTATTTTCCTGTCGTGTCTGTTATAGAATGTGGTGTCGTCAGCATATATACCCATCTAACAGGCAATTTTGTCGGGGAGGTAATTTATGAATATTAGGAATAACAGAGGTCCCAGGATAGACCCCTGAGCCACTCCCGCATTTATATCGTATTGTTTAGATGGACGACCGTCGAGGACAATCTGGAATTTTCTCTTATCTAAGAAGGATTTAATTATGTAATGTATTCTTCCAGTGATACCATATGATCTGATTTTTCTGAGAAGACCCTCATGTCATACCCTGTCAAAAGCCTTAGATATATATAGAGCTACCGCTCTACCCTCCCCCGCTTTGTCCAGTGACTGGTATATACGTTCTGAGATTACAGTTAGGATGTCTGCTGTTGAACAGGCTTGTCTAAATCCATATTGTTGGTAAGTCAGAAGTTTAGCATCTGTAAGGTGATGGACTGGAGCTTGGTTAATTATTGTCTCAAAGACTAATGGGGCGATAATTTACTGGGTCAGTTCTTTCGCCAGAATTCTTGAAAACGGGTACTACAGAAGCAGTTTTCTAGCAGGCAGGAAAGCAATATTCATTATGGCATTTGTTGTAAAGTTTGGAGAGAAACTGGAGCTACTTCAGCGGAGCACTTTTTTAATAGCACAGCCGAGATGAGATCAGGTCCACATGTTTCTGCAGTGTGAAGATTTCTTATGATAGCATGTACCTGAGAAAGGGTGATTTTCAGATCGTCTAGTGTCCGCAAAGGAAAGTCAGGGAGGTGGTGGTTGGCAGGGTTCAGACAAACCGACTGGCAAGCATGTTAGCCTTCTCAGTTGCAGAGCAAACAACCTCATGATTGTTGGATAGTGGGGGGATTGTTGATTGCCCGTTATTTACTACACTGTTGTAGATTTTCCAAAAGTCGCATGTCCCTAATTTCTGTGCTTCGATGCGTTTTTTTGTGGTTTCAGTAAATTCTCTCTTAGCTGTCGCTATTTCTTTCTTACAGTTACTTCTGGCTTCTATATACTTCTGTCTGTTTGAACTGGAATTATGTCGGTTAAATCTGCGGTACGCATGCTTCCTTTGCGCCATGGCGGCTGCACAAGTAGAAGTAAACCATTGAGGAGAGTGGGGCTTGCTATAAAATTTCCATGTGGGAACATGTGTTTCAATTGTTGTTTTGAACCATTCAGTGGCCTCATTTGCGCACTGTTCAGCAGGAATAGAAAAAAATATTTTGCCATGAATTATTTCTAATTAGCTAATAATTATTAAGTTCAATGAAATCGTTTTTAAACTTTCAGAGTATATATAGCAGCAGTGCACATTCCAACGGCAAATCTACATTTATTTTTACTTTTATAATATTTTATTGTGTCTTACACGTGTTTCATTGAATGGTGAAATAAACGAAAAATCTCAAGCTGTTAGTTTTTTTTCTGACATACATATACACTATCACTGATTAGTTGCTTGGTGTGTTTTCACCATTTTTGGAACATGTACTACTGATTATATATATATATATAATATATATATATATATATATATATATATATATATATATATATATATATATGACTTGATGAGTAAGAGGAAGAAAGTAAACTCAATTCCATAAGAGAAGACTTATTGGGATAAAGGTCAAACAACTAAAATAATATAATAACATTACACCTAGGAAAACCTACGGACTCATATAATAAGGAGAACATACGAGAAACGCGGAAAGAATAAGACCTACCTTGGAACTAACGGAGACCCTGGTTCTTTCATCTTCATTATTTAAAACAGATATAATGTTCTCGTTCTTCATATATCCTTTTCGATTTAAACCTGCAAATCTTTTTCACTCCCATCGATAACACACTTTAGCGAATCTCCAAGGAAAACTCAGTCTCGTCAAATACGAACCTACACGTAATTTGTTCATTATATCTGGTTTGTTCATAAATAAATTTCGTTACTTGCCCTTGGGTCAAAAGAATACCGGACTATAATATTGGCATCTGCATGCGTATTCCCTGACCTAAAGATTTTTTACATTGGCATCACCACTTATCAAGGCCCAGAGACCACTCGATGATAAGGGTTAAGAGTGTACAGTAGTCAATTGGACAACATAGTAATCGTTTATAATGGAAATTCGGTAAATTTGTTAACTTAAGCTCATCCAGAACTTGTTTACGTTAGACTTGAAGACAATCAGATTGCAGTCAGCTGGGAAGCAGGAAAACGGAAGACAGTTCCACAGGCGTGCAGTTCTAAGAAAGAAGCTTTGTTCATGGAATATACGTTTAGGTTAAAGCACAGATAAAGAGTGGGGGAGATTATTGATAGTGTTTTCTGCTAGACGAGTGTTTCTTGTGAAAGTTTGGCGAGGGGGGACCATAGACTGAAGTTCAGTTGAGCACTTGCCATGAACATAGAGATAAAGCAGAGACAAACTCGCAACATCTCTTCTGTGAGATAGAGGTTGCAGTCCTTTCTAGAAGCTCCTGCCCAGATGTGGCAACAGTACTCCATCCTTGGACGTACCTTATATAGATAGAGAATTGCATCACCAGTGAGATATCTGCTGGATCGATAGAAGGATCCCACCATTTTCCCAGTGGCCTTGGCAACAGATTTACCCCTATATATACTTTATACCTTTTTGTTTTACTTTTGTATACAGGTATCCTATTTCTCCAAATTTGGCTCTAATTTACTAAATTTTATTTATTTATTTTTTCCACCTCGCTATTCGTAAGATCCTAATTATTTTTTTTTATCTCTTTATCCACCTCTAATTACTTTACTCCCTTGCCTTATATCCCCCCTTTCACACCTAGTAACAGCCTTAGGACAATTACTGTGTATTATCTTCAAAAATTGTTATTATATTCTTACAACTACCTACCCTATATTCCCTCGTAACTTACCCCTTAATTCACCGTCGGGGTTTCCTCTATCTTACTAAATTAAAACCAGGACAAAACTTTTCATTAATTTCATAACAACACGTTTTAAGCAATAGTCCTTTTATAAGTTGTGATAACCGTTACATTTGATTAATCATACTTTGTATTTATCCTCTCGCTTTAATTCATTATCATAAGACTACACCTGAAAACATACACCTCTCTAATCCCTGGCTAGACGGCACATTCCCATTATGTAAACTAGTATCTTCTCTACTCTTCTGATTAGAAGCATAAGCCTACGAAATAACTTTCCCAACTAACGGCACGTGTACCCTTATTAAACGAATCAATAATTCTATATAGAGCTTTTGTGACTTCTTTCTCCACTCTTATTGTCTCATATATATATATATATATATATATATATATATATATATATATATATATATATATATATATATATATATCGCCACTTCATTAAATCACATTAATTAATATACGGAAGTATTATTTTATGGGTAAATTTTAAGTATTTACTTTAACAATGCTCAATGCATAAGAAGAGATAGGTAGTAAGTTATAAAATATATATGACAATTAATCTACACAGATTATTCCGCGTTTCATCCATGCTTGGATTCGCCAGGTTTATGCGAAGAAACGATAATGAACGAGACAAATGCAACTGTAGATCTCGCACACTTTACTCAGTTCAAATTAAATGTCTAACATAAAAGCATATTTTGCCAGGCCACGAAGTCTAACATAAAAGCATATTTTGCCAGGTCGCGAAGGAAAACCCGAATAACAAGAAATATTACATAGGTATGACTTCCTTACATTTCCAAATCCTATATTATGACTACAAAAGTATGTTCAAAATTAAAAAAAAAACACACAGAATGAAAATAACATAGCAAACCAATGCTGAGAACTCAAAAAAAGCGGACGTTCGCCGTTAGTCGATTAAAAAATAGTAAGATAAACAAACACATGTAGAGACCTAAAAGATCCCTGTAGGTTATGCCTTCATGAAAAATTTGCTATCCTATAATTTAAAGAACCCCAACATCTATTATGGAGGAGAGAAATAGATAACATCTGTGTATACAGGCTAAACTTTACTTATGAATAGCGATATAAAATTATTTTTAAATTAAAAATAACAATGAAAAATAAATTCTTTGAAACTCCACCGAATTTTGACTTTGAAATTTGTTTTTGGCGTATTCTGTAAAAAAAAAAATCAATTATAAATTTTACTTTACAGTTTTAAATTCTTTTATTTTCCCTATATATATATATATATATATATATATATATATATATATATATATATATATATATATATATATATTTATGAAGAGAGAAAGAGAGAGATAGGAAGAGGGAAAAAAAGAAGGGAGAAAAAGGGAGAGAGAGGGAGACAGAACTGGGCGAAATACAAATATGCGAATTTTTTAAGTTCTCCAAAAAGAAATGAAATTATATATATATATATATATATATATATATATATATATATATATATATATATATATATATATATATATATATATATATATATATTAGTGGCCTTTGCAAGGTGACAACCCAGGCAGCAAAACTGAAGCTGCCCTGCAGGACACAATATACAAATGTGTGAAAATTTGAGCATATTTTATTTGATTGAAAATATACGTTCTTTTTTTTTTTTTACCAATTTTTAACCATAGAATAATATTATAATCTTTATAAAGCCTGCAAATGTCATGTAGTATTGCCCCATAGAACCAAATATATGAGCATTTCAATGTTCAATTTTTCTACCAGTATACACACACACACACACACACACACACACACACACACACACACACACACACACACACACACATACATAGATATATACGTCTATGTATGGAAATAGGTTACGGTTATGAATATCTCCAGTCCCAGATAATCTTTATACACTGTCAAATTTACTTTCTGTATGAAAACCAAAGAACATATGAGAAATGTTTGAATCAAGTCTTCCTTTGCTGTTATTTTAAGTCATTTGAAACCATAACAGCAAGTTTTAGTCTCCTCTTCATCTAGACCAGCGGTTTAGGGGAAATATCAAATATTTTGTAATTCGTTTTCATACAAAGGTTTTTGGCTACACATTTGCTGACATGTTATTTTTTATTTGGCTGAAAAATGTTTACATTTTATAATGAACACACACAAACATATATAGACAAATATATATATATATATGTATATATATATATGTATATATATATATATATATATATATATATATATATATTTAAATAAGAAAGGTCACCAACAAATGGTATGTGTTTTTTAACATTATTTTATTATTCCGTGTTTTGATTTTTCATTTAAAAAATATATCATATTTAGATGATTGTAATAATGTTTTTAAATAATTGAAATAGTTTTTTACGCGTTTCAGACGTTCTGTTTAGCGTCCTCTTCAGAAATTATTCAAAATATAAAATAATTAAAATATATTTAAAATGTGTTCAGAATGTATAAAAGCATTTTCGCAGTCCGTTGTGGTTATGTTTCCCAAGCGGATTAAATGTCTGTAAATGATTCTAAAGGTCTTCACGGGTGTGTTCCACCCGGTATCCTTGCTTATTGGGGGCCGGACCATGGTCATTGCTGTCTTTTGCTTTTCCCCTCTCTTTTCTTATTTCTCCTTTTACTACTTTTTTATTCATATTTTTTATTACTTGGGTGGAAGTGAGAACCACGTTGGTACATGGTCAAATGAGTGCGTAGGTATGTGTGTGTGTGTGTGTGTGTGTGTGTGTTTCCTTGTATTTATTTGTAGAATGTGTTATATGTCTAATAACGTTATAAGTTTATTTGCTTGCCTAAGACAGCAAATGTGATACAATGTCGTTTTTAATGTGTGTGGTGGTGGTGGTGGTGGTGGTGGTCGTGGTGGTGGTGAGGGGAAAACAAGGGTAATTGGTAGGTCTGTTTTCATTTAATTTTGATTTTTAGGTTTTAGTTTCTTTCTATTGTGATTTTCTTTTTAATCTTAATCGGTTGGGGATTCCTAATATTGTGTTTGTTTGAATAAAAAGGCTTATTTATAAATAAACGTAAGGGATTTTCTAATGTTACTATTTATTTGTCTCACCATGTGGGTAGAGCCAGGCCCAGGATCGCTTTTTAGTGTTAGGAAGATCTCGCTCCACAGAAGGGAGGAGGCACCTGGAAAGGCACAAGTATGAGAACGAGAATTATCTCAGTCATGAAGGATTTCTTCTCCACTGAGTGAGGGTAGGAGGGGTGGGTGCAGTGTTGAAACAGACACTACACTGTGGTTCTATGTATTTTTTAGTGTTGTAAGTTCCGAAGTAAAGTTTGTTATTGTTTAATATGTTATACTAGAGATAGGGGTGTTATGCCTGTGTGTGGCTGTATGCGCGCGCGCGTGTCTGTGTGTTTTAATGTATCGGTTCTGATTTATGTGTGGGGTATACATGTACATGTACGTACGTGCGATTGTGCTTTGCATTCCATTTGTTTATGCGTTGATATTAAGTTCTGTTCAATTCGGGAGTGAATCTTGTTATGAATTTTTTTTCCTGTGTAAGTAAATAAAAGTAGTTGTCTTTTTGGAAGATTGGCATTATTTTGAAGCTATTTCCACTGCAGGTATGCACGTGTTTTGAAACATAGAGGTGTCTGTTATCTGCGATTTTAATGCTGCTCTTATGAAAGGCCACTCTATTGCTGAGGTTTTTGGTGGCGCCTATGTAAGATTTGTAGCATGTTGTGCATCTTAGTGCATACACTACATTTCTGGAGGTGCAGTTTAGGTCCTTTTTTATTCTGAATGTTTGTGTTGGATGTTTGAATGTGTATGTTTTTCCTTCTATTATTATGCCACAAACTCCACATCGCTGTTTTGTGACTCATTTTACAATGTATTGAACGAGTTTAGATTTGTTGTCTTTTTATTATTTTTGTTGTTTTAAGTATGTTGTTTAGTTTATCGTAGTAACTGAGAAGGATAAGTTTTTTTCGTTATCTGTGTGAATAGTTCTGGGTTGTTTGCGTTGTGTGTGGAGACGTATGCTAGAATTTCTTCTTTGTTCTGTTTTTTTGGGGGGGGCCTTAGTTGGTCCATTTGGACTTTTCTGCCAGTTCAATACCTTTATGCATTAGTGGTGTGGATATCCTCTTTTCCAAAGGGTTATTTGATGTTCATTTAGTCGAGTCTCTCTTTCTCTCTCTCTCTCTCTCTCTCTCTCTCTCTCTCTCATATATATATATATATATATATATATATATATATATATATATATATATATAAAGAGAGAGAGCGAGAAAGAGAGAGAGGGTAGAGAGAGAGAGAAAGAGAGAGAGAGAGAGAGAGGGAAAGTGAGAGATAGAAAAGAAAATTATGGAGAGAGAGAGAGAGAGAGAGAGAGAGAGAGAGAGAGAGAGAGAGAGAGATTAATGATTGTCCCATGTTGCATTCATTCGAAATACAAAACAAAATAAAAAACAAATGTTGGAGTTGAATGTTGTGGTCGTATGAGGGAGAAAGTGGGCAACTAAGTTCACTGCCGTCAGTTTCAAAGGACCCTTTTCTCCAGAGGTTAAAGAAGTGCCACTTAAGACACGTGCACGCATGCGTATCATTTACCAGCGTTCTTTAAAATTATGTCATAAAACCAGTGCGGGAGAATAACGTTCCTCGGTGCGTGCCCTACTTTGCTAGCTTTACATGAAAACTAGGTACACCCGACCTGTAAATATCAACGCAAAAACACAAATACACCCTCACCATTTTCTGGTGCCCCACAGGGGCCCAATATATATATATATATATATATATATATATATATATATATATATATATATGTGTGTGTGTGTGTCATAGCAAGGTGTGTGTATTCGTAATACACTCTACGTGTGTAGCTGTTTATATATAATGTATAATATGCATATATATAATGGAGTTTATATATATATATACGTATATACGTGTGTGTGTGTATGTGTGTGTGTTTGTGTGTTATAGCTAGGTCTGGGTATTTGTAATACACTCTGCGTGTGTATAATATATATAATGGAGTTTATATATATATATATATATATATATATATATATATATATATATATATAATATGAACAAATGATTAATAAAAATAATAAATATTATATATATATAACTACTTAATTTACTCACATAAAATTAATATACGAAAGTAAAAATTTATGCGTAAACTTTAAGTATTTACTTCAAAAGTGCTCAATACGTAGGTAGAGCTAGTTAGTAAGTTATAAAATATATATGGCGATTAAGCTACACTGAATATTCCGCGTTTCATCCACTCTAGGACTCTTCAGGTTTATGCGCGAATTTTGTGGTTGTTTGTCGTTTTTATATACGCATCTTCTATTGAGATTTTCGTTAGCCAATCAGCTTTCTAGTATCCACCGCACCCTTCCTATCAGCCAATGAGCATGCACTTATCGGACAAAGGCCTATTTGATCTCTGGTTGACCTGTTCTTTTGTGTGTGCTCTATTTATCCTGGATATTTAGTTTCTTAATCTGTTTTAAATCTAGGTTAGTGTTTTTTTAATGTTAGTTTATATATAAATGTATACATATGTACATACATATATGCACATATATATATATATATACATATATATATACATATATGTGTGATCGTTTATGTATATTCATGTTTATTTAATTTATTTATTTGTTTATTTTCTATTGTTTTTGTTAGTTTTAAAACTATTTTGTATCGCTATCCTGGAGTAAATTTTATCTTGTGAACACAGTTGTTTGCTATTTCTCTTCTACAGTTTAATAGATGTTGGGGGTTCTTTAAAGTACAGGATAGCAAATTTTTCATGGAGGCATAATCTACATGGGTCGTCTAGCCCCCTACACGTGGTAGCTTGTCTTATTTTCCATTCGACTACCGGCGAATGTCCGCTTTCCTTGAGTTCCCAGTATTTATTTGCTAGCGTTGTTTTCATACGTTGTTTTTTTTATTGTTGGGTGTACTTTTGTGGTCATAATATCGAGTTTTTAAATCTAAAGAAGTCATACCTACGTAATGTTTCTTGTTGTTCGGCTTTTCTTTCGCAAATATTGTGGCCTGGTAAACTACGCTCTTGTTTAGACATTTATTTTTAAGTGGGCAATGTGTGCGGTGTCTACAGTTGCATTTATCTTGTTCGTTATTAGTATATTTATTTATAGTACGGTTGGTCTTGTCCGGGGTTGGTTTATTATTATTATTATTATTATTATTATTATTATTATTATTATTATTATTATTATTATTATTATTATTATTATTTCTGCTAGTGTTAGTTTTATTTTTGTCATGGTGTTTACTTTTTTATTGTTTATTTTGTTGTTGTTTACATTGTTTTTATTTTATATTTTGTTATTATGTGCTTTAATTATCATCTCTAAATTTTCGCAATAACTGTAGGATAACTTTAAGGTATTTTTATTGAAAATTTCGTGTAAGGGTTTGGTTGCTGGAAAGTGTTTTTCAATAAGATCTAGAAATTTCTTGCCAAGTTTTGTTTTTAACATTTGATTGTATGTTATAGTTCTTTTTCTTCTATTTTTAATTTTATTATAGTTATTGGTGTTTTGTTGCTTATATTTGATATCGATATTTTTGTATCTACTAGTTTTTAGGGCTGTTTCATAGATATTGGTTGACCTGTTAAATGGATTCTCATAGCTTGAGTTATTACTGAGTCTACTTACGATCGAGGTAGGAATCTGTTTTATAATTAATGGTGGGTGATTGGACTTAGGGTTTACGTATATTGGAGTAGCGTTATCTTTTAAGTAGGGTTCATATGTGTTTTTATCTAAATTTAACGTTACGTCCAGGAAGTTTGTTATTTTTATGTTAGCTGATACGTTTGCTTTTAGGCCTAATTTTTTCGTTTCCTTGTGTATGATTGTCTTAAAGTTATCTTCCTTGACTTTCTTGGAGTTTTTTTTATTATAACTAGTCCGTCATCTCTATATAGGCCGATATCCGTAGTATTAAATATGCTTGTGAGGGTATATGGAATGAATAATCACACAAAATCTGATGCCTCTGCAAAATCCCTGGCACCCATTGCCAAATCGAATGAATTTTTCATTTTAGTTTTTATCCATTGATTATTTTTATTTATTAGAACTGATTTTCTACATTTTTTAATAATGTTGAACATAAAAAAATAAAAACGTGTTTTTATAATTAATTTGTATTGTATGTAGTTATAGTTTCGTAAATTATGTTCAAATAACTTTCAATTAGATCCAGTTGAATTGTAAGTTGACTTTTTATTAGAAATATTTTAGAAATAGTTTTGTTTGGCTTCTTATTCTTAATTAGTAAATTATAAATTTATCGTTCTATAAATTCCTTTCTTAATATTTATTTATTAGTTAATTAACTTTAAAGAAAGCCATAATTAATTTACTATTCAGGATTTACATAGGTAAACTAATCTGCTCCAAAACAAACAAAACAAAAAGTTAACTTCCATTTTAAAATAATTTTGCAACAATGGCCAACATATTTTTGGTGCCCAAGGTTTCTAAGCTGACTTTAAACTAATTTTGGGGTGTTGATTCCGAAAATCATATTAATTTTCTCTCATCATGTAACGTTGTTGATATATTTGCTATTTTATACATCTTTACCTTAAAATTAGGTGTTTTGTCTCCCTGTTTTGAACCTATTATCTCCCTTTAACTAAATAGGTACTTGGTTCCTAATTTCCTATTCCGATTGGTCTTGACCTCCTTTTTGCAACCATTGGCGACACAGAACGCGTCATCCCAGGCATCAACGGTATGTTTTACTCATTTCTTCTTCTGGATAATGTGTTTGTTTACTTTTTCATGCAACGTAACATTTCATGTTCCATTTCTTTACGAATTCATTCAGCTTTTCAATTTCTTTATCTCCTTCATTTTCTTTGTTTGTTTTTATTGTTTTTACTTTCTCGTACCTTCCATTTTTCTCTTTAATTTTTTCTCTTAACATTTAGAATATTTTATCTGTCTATGAAGCGAAGATTCGTGCGGCAACAGTACATTAAGCGTGCTTCTATATAATTCTAGCTTCATGATTACAATTGTAAGTTGTTATTGTGATATATGTTAATTTATTATGACATCACAAACCTTAAAAATATCAAAATTGCTATGTAATGAGATATGTAGTCTGTAAGAAGTGGATACTGAGTAGTAAATAGGCATACCGATTGTATTTTTGTGGATTTCTGAGTCAAAGTAAGCTTTTTTCTTTAAATGTACGGAATTCATTTATAAGTCAGAGATGAAATAATTAAACTACATTATTTTGCTTTAGTTGCAGATTTTTGGAGCAAAAATTAAGCATGTCTACATAATTTTCTAGGCGATGTTGTTTAAACAATTCAAATGCGTTTTGCTATATTTGTGGGGAATACACGTTGCAATCCAACAGGAAACGGATTACTGAACTTGTGAAGTGTGCTTAACTTGCTTACTTCAAAGTAATGCTGGGGGATGAAGATAAGGTATGGACACCCCATATTGTGTGCAAGCAATGTGTTGAGCATTTTTGACAGTAGATAAAAAAGGAATAGAAAGTCACTTCGCTTTGGTATTGCAATTGTCTTGCGTGAACCGAAAAACATTTTGATTACTGCTATTTTTGTGCAGTTAAAAAGGAGAAAATCAACAGGAAGAACAGGAATTCGTTGGTTTATCAAAACCTCAAGTCTACAATGAGGCTAATTCCACACTGCAATGAAATTCCTGTCCCAGTGTATAAAAGCCTGCCTGAATTGGAATTGCCTTGTTCGGAAGAAACCGACCCTCTGTTTTGTCCACTGACAATAGTGAAGCCACTGTTTCAGATGTCGGTTTTCCTCATTCTTCACTACTGCAGCCATTTTTTTTTTCAAGGAGAACTTAAATATCGGACTAGAGATCTCAACCTTTCCAAAGAATCTCCTGAACTTTTAGCTTCAAGAATAATAAAAAAAAATCTACTTCAGCCTTGCACTTTCATAACCTACTATAGAAAACGCCATATTGAATTCTTGCAATATTTCATTCAGGAAACGACGTAGTATATTGCAACTATGTTGTTGGCCTGCTGCGGCAGCTTTGTGTCGAACCATATTATTCTAAAGATTGGCACCTTTTTATCGACAGTTCACAAGGAAGTTTAAATGTGCTCTTATTTACAATGGCAACTTATGTGAATAACTTCATCGACCATAAAAAAATATGATGAAATTAAATTTGTTCTGGAAAATAATTAATACTGACAACACCAATATGTCGATTGCAAAATAGTTGGGATTCTCCTCGTGGTACAAGGTGGATACACAAAGTTTCCTTCTTGTATTTGTGGGGTAGCAGGACAAGAAAGGAGCACTGGATAAAAAAAAAAAGATTGTCTTGTGCACAATGACCTGATTCCTGGCTCTGTCAATGTTCTGGCTTCTCCTTTGGTAGAGCGTTCTAAAATTGTATTTCCCCCTCTTCAAATAAAGTTTGGCATCACTGAACAGTTTCTAAAGGTTCTTGAGAAGATGGCGATTGTTTCAAATATATTTGCATGGAATTTCCAGGCTTAACCATAGAGAAATTAAAAGCTAAAATTTTTGATGGACCGCAGATTCGAAATTTTATTGATGATGCAAATTTCTGTAATTTTATGAACCCTGCAGAAACGAGTGCCTGGACAGCGTTTACGAATCTAGTAAAATTCTTCTTCGGAAAAATAAAGGCGCCCAACTACAAAGAGTTTGTTGAAACATTATTCATGAGTCTCCATCAATTAGGTGCAAATAAAAGCATCAAGGTACAATTTTTGCACAACCATCTTGTTAGTTTTCCTATAAAATCTAGGTAATGTGAGTAGCGAGCAAGAGGAACGCTTTCATTAAGACATCAACGACATGGCAGTTTGCTATCAAGCTCGTTGGGATGCCACCATGTTCGCAGACTACTGCTTGTCTATCTATGCGCCAAACTGGAAAATCAGTAAAACATTAATTTATGAATGATGACGTCTCTGCTTGGCATTTTTTACAGCTTCAAGTTTTAATTTTGAATATTTTGTGTGATTTCATGAATATGTGTTTTAATGTTTCCTAAAAATATTATTTCTTCAATTTCCCTGTTTTTATTGTAGCAAAGGGCGTATACATTATAGAAAACTAGATCTGAAACAAAAAATGATAGCATTTGTGGAATCAGCGCCCTCAAATTAGATAAAAACAGTTGAAACATTTGAGGCATTACCAATTTTTTGTATCCCAGTGTACTAATATAGAATAATATAAAATAATATAAAATAATATAGAATAATATAAAATAATATAAAATAATATAAAATAATATAGAATAATATAGAATAATATAAAATAATATAAAATAATATAAAATAATATAGAATAATATAAAATAATATAAAATAATATAGAATAATATAGAATAATATAGAATAATATAAAATAATATAAAATAATATAGAATAATATAGAATAAAATAGAATAATATAAAATAATATAGAATAATATAGAATAATATAAAATAATATAGAATAATATAGAATAATATAGAATAATATAAAATAATATAAAATAATATAGAATAATATAGAATAATATAAAATAATATAGAATAATATAAAATAATATAAAATAATATAAAATAATATAGAATAATATAAAATAATATAGAATAATATAAAATAATATAGAATAATATAAAATAATATAGAATAATATAAAATAATATAGAATAATATAAAATAATATAGAATAATATAAAATAATATAGAATAATATAAAATAATATAGAATAATATAAAATAATATAGAATAATATAGAATAATATAGAATAATATAAAATAATATAGAATAATATAAAATAATATAGAATAATATAAAATAATATAAAATAATATAGAATAATATAGAATAATATAAAATAATATAAAATAATATAGAATAATATAGAATAATATAAAATAATATAAAATAATATAGAATAATATAAAATAATATAAAATAATATAGAATAATATAAAATAATATAAAATAATATAAAATAATATAGAATAATATAAAATAATATAAAATAATATAGAATAATATAAAATAATATAAAATAATATAAAATAATATAAAATAATATAAAATAATATAGAATAATATAGAATAATATAGAATAATATAAAATAATATAGAATAATATAGAATAATATAAAATAATATAGAATAATATAAAATAATATAGAATAATATAGAATAATATAGAATAATATAAAATAATATAGAATAATATAAAATAATATAGAATAATATAGAATAAAATAGAATAATATAAAATAATATAGAATAGTATAAAATAATATAGAATAATATAAAATAATATAGAATAATATAAAACAATATAGAATAATATAAAATAATATAGAATAATATAAAATAATATAGAATAATATAAAATAATATAGAATAATATAAAATAATATAGAATAATATAAAATAATATAGAATAATATAAAATAATATAGAATAATATAAAATAATATAGAATAATATAAAATAATATAGAATAATATAAAATAATATAGAATAATATAGAATAATATAGAATAATATAGAATAATATAGAATAATATAAAATAATATAGAATAATATAAAATAATATAGAATAATATAAAATAATATAGAATAATATAAAACAATATAGAATAATATAAAATAATATAGAATAATATAAAATAATATAGAATAATATAAAATAATATAGAATAATATAAAATAATATAGAATAATATAAAATAATATAAAATGAAATAAAATAATATAGAATAATATAGAATAATATAAAATAATATAAAATGAAATAAAATAATATAGAATAATATAGAATAATATAAAATAATATAAAATAATATAGAATAATATAAAATAATATAGAATAATATAGAATAATATAAAATAATATAAAATGAAATAAAATAATATAGAATAATATAGAATAATATAAAATAATATAAAATAATATAGAATAATATAAAATAATATAGAATAATATAGAATAATATAGAATAATATAGAATAATATAGAATAATATAGAATAATATAGAATAATATAAAATAATATAGAATAATATAGAATAATATAGAATAATATAGAATAATATAGAATAATATAAAATAATATAGAATAATATAGAATAATATAAAATAATATAGAATAATATAGAATAATATAAAATAATATAGAATAATATAGAATAATATAAAATAATATAGAATAATATAGAATAATATAAAATAATATAGAATAATATAGAATAATATAAAATAATATAAAATAATATAGAATAATATAAAATAATATAGAATAATATAGAATAATATAGAATAATATAGAATAATATAGAATAATATAAAATAATATAGAATAATATAGAATAATATAAAATAATATAGAATAATATAGAATAATATAAAATAATATAGAATAATATAGAATAATATAAAATAATATAGAATAATATAGAATAATATAAAATAATATAGAATAATATAGAATAATATAAAATAATATAAAATAATATAGAATAATATAAAATAATATAGAATAATATAGAATAATATAAAATAATATAGAATAATATAGAATAATATAAAATAATATAGAATAATATAGAATAATATAAAATAATATAGAATAATATAGAATAATATAAAATAATATAGAATAATATAAAATAATATAGAATAATATAGAATAATATAGAATAATATAGAATAATATAAAATAATATAGAATAATATAGAATAATATAAAATAATATATAATATAATAAAATAATATAGACTAATATAGAATAATATAAAATAATATAGAATAATATAGAATAATATAAAATAATATAGAATAATATAGAATAATATAAAATAATATAGAATAATATAGAATAATATAGAATAATATAAAATAATATAGAATAATATAGAATAATATAAAATAATATAAAATGAAATAAAATAATATAGAATAATATAGAATAATATAAAATAATATAGAATAATATAGAATAATATAAAATAATATAGAATAATATAGAATAATATAGAATAATATAGAATAATATAAAATAATATAGAATAATATAGAATAATATAGAATAATATAAAATAATATAGAATAATATAGAATAATATAAAATAATATAGAATAATATAAAATAATATAGAATAATATAGAATAATATAAAATAATATAGAATAATATAGAATAATATAGAATAATATAGAATAATATAGAATAATATAGAATAATATAAAATAATATAAAATGAAATAAAATAATATAGAATAATATAGAATAATATAGAATAATATAAAATAATATAGAATAATATAGAATAATACAAAATAATTCATTTTAAAATAAATACTGGTCTTCGCATACGATACCTCGACGCCTTTCTTTTCAGTACGATTCATTAATTAACTAAAACAAAACTTTATAATGTTAGTTATAGCAAAGTGTTCGATTATAACAGAAATGTCCAAAGAAAAGTGTAAAATTTCTTTATCAAATGACGCTATTTCTGGGAAGGCTAAAAAGTCATTGGTTCCCCTTGTTTTAATTTTAGACAGTAGTGATTTTTTTCTAAATTAATGTAGCAACCACGTATATATTACGGACTAAGTTTTTCTATAAGTAACATCGCCTTAAGAGGCCCATAGTTACAAGTAACTAGGCAACCAAAACATGCTCATGAATGTGTAGCGATATATCAATGCTTATGTAAAACAAGTAAAAGTGTATATATATATATATATATATATATATATATATATTAAGTGTGTCAAATGGCCTATTGATGCGTCAAGTGTGGGGTACTGTGTGCTTGTCACCTTCCTCTTCCGGACTATACTTTCTTCTGGCAGGGAAAACAGGAAGAGGAGATCCGGTGTTGGTTTCGCAGTCAGAAACTCACTGCTTCAGAACGTACAACTTTCTGATTCAGCTACTGAGCGCCTAATCTCATTACGACTGAACACCACAGATGGAACAATTAATCTATTATGTGTGTACGCCCCAACACTCGCAACGCCTGGCGACATCAAGGAGCACTTCTACACACAGCTGGGCTGGATAGCACCATCAAGGCATTTCCACAAAATGAAGACCTGATTATACTTGGGGACTTTAATGCACGTGTGGGTGGCGACAACGATGCATGGCCGAGCTGCCTTGGTAACTTTGGAGTGGGCAAATGCAATGGTAATGGTCAGCGCCTTCTAGAACTCTGTGCCTACCATGACCTCTGCATTACCAACGCATTCTTTGCTGCCAGACCGCATCACAGAGTGTCCTGGAGACATCCCAGATCAGGGCGTTGGCACCAGCTCGATCTAATCATTACTAGACGAAGGTACCTCAAACATTTTCTGATGTCTAGAGCCTACCACAGTGCTGATTGTGATACAGATCATTCCCTAATATGCAGTAGAGTCAAACTTCAACCCAAAGATTTCTACCACACTAAACAGGAGGGTGTTGCCCGTATTGATGTTAGCAAGACCACATACACAGATCGCAATGCGAAATTCAACGAGATGTTAACCTCCACCTTCAAAGGAGATAACACCCGGACTGCATCTGAACAGTGGGAAACACTGAAAAATGGCATCCACTCTACAGCTCTCAAAGTCTTTGGGAGGAGGACAGGTAGCAAACGCAATGACTGGTATGATGCCAACTCTGCTACCCTCAACCCTCTGATTGAGGCAAAGCGTTTGTCCTTGCTCTCATACAAGGCCAACCCATCTCCTACATCGCTGGCTGCACTGAGGCTTTCCAAAAGGGCAGTTCAAAAGGCTGTAAGAGAAGCTGCAAACAACTACTGGATGGAGCTCTCCAAGTCTATCCAACATGCAGCTGATACAGGAAATATAAAAAATATGTATAACGGGATCAGGAAAGCTACAGGACCCATAATTAACAAAACTGCTTCACTGAAGTCTAAATCGGGTGAACCCATACTAGACAAAGTTAAACAGCTAGACAGATAGGTTGAACACTACTCCGAGCTTTACTCCAGGGAAAACATGGTACATCAGTCCGCACTGGATGCCATAGATTGTCTACCACTGATGCATGAGCTCAATGAGGAGCCTTCCATAGAAGAACTATCCTGGGCAATAGACAGACTGCCATCAGGAAAAGCCTCAGGAAAGGACTATATTCCAGCTGAGGTCTTAAAAAGTGGAAAGGCTAGCCTGCTTGAGCCCCTACATAGTCTTCTGATACAGTGTTGGAGAGAAGGCTCAGTGCCTCAGGGCATGAGAGACGCAAATATCATCACTCTCTACAAACACAAAGGGGACCGCGGTGACTGCAACAACTACCGCGGTATCTCACTGTTGAGTTTCGTTGGCAAACTATTCGCACGTATAGTATTACTGCGACTAAACGTTCTTGCCGACCGAATCTACCCAGAATCTCAATGCGGTTTTCGTTCAGAGAGATCAACAATCGATATGATCTTCTCCCTACGCCAACTGCAAGAGAAGTGCAGAGAGCAAAACCAGCTTCTGTATGTTGCCTTCATAGACCTGACCAAGGCATTCGATCTCGTGAGCAGAAATGGACTATTAAAAATTCTCCCACTGATCGGATGCCCACCAAAACTCCGCAGCATCATAAGATCCTTTCATGATGGCATGAGGAGCACTGTGCAATTTAACGGTGGCATGTCTGCTGAGTTCGGGGTGAGGAGTGGTGTCAAACAGGGTTGTGTGTTGGCCCCAACACTCTTCGGCATCTTCTTCTCCCTACTCCTGAAGCATGCTTTCAAGAACACAACGGATGGTATCTGCTTGCACTCCAGGTCAGATGATGGTCTCGCCAGACTCCGCTCCAGGACAAAGACCAGGACAGTTCGGATAAGAGACATGCTGTTTGCCGATGATGCAGCTATAGCATCGCATCAGGAAGATGGTCTTCAAAGACTGATGGACAGGTTTGCTAATGCTTGCAGCCTGTTCGGTCTCACCATCAGCCAGAAGAAAACTCAAGTCATGGGACAAGCAACCGCCTCCCCACCCAGCATCACAATCCAAGGCACACCACTAGAGGTCGTACGCCAGTTTCAATATCTAGGCTCCACTACTTCAGACACCCTCTCATTGGACGAGGAGCTAAACAAAAGGATTGGAAAGTCATCTACAACCCTCTCTAAACTAACTAAAAGAGTCTGGGAAAACAGGCACCTTACCACCTCCACCAAGATGACCGTCTACAGAGCGGGCATCCTCAGTGTTCTACTGTATGGGAGTGAATCCTGGACTACATACTCAACACAAGAGAGGAAACTCCAGGTCTTCCATATGAGGTGTATACGTAGGATACTTGGTATCACATGGCAGGACAGAGTGAGTAATACTAATGTTCTGCAGAGAGCGGGCATCCCATCCATTTACTCCCTACTGGGTGAGCGATGTCTTCGCTGGCTAGGCCATGTGCGCAGGATGGATGATGGGCGCATCCCTAAAAACCTTCTCTATGGCGAGCTTGCCTCAGGCTCAAGAAAGAGGGGGCGACCCCATCTTCGCTACAGGGATGTCTGCAAGCGTGACATGAAGGCTCTCTCGGTGGACAGGAATACATGGGAAGCCTCTGCAGCTGACAGAACTGCCTGGAGGAAAATGATACGCCAGGGGATTATCATCAGCGAGAGGACCCTCCATGTTGAAAATGCTGCAAAGAGAGCTAGGAGAAGAGCGAGTGTACAGGCGGAACAGCCGGACGAAGCGGCAAATTGCACAACAACCTTCGTATGTCAAGGCTGTGGCAGACTATGCAAATCAAGAATTGGTCTCTACAGTCACACAAAAGGATGCAAACAGGCAACATCTTAATACGGCGCTGATCCATAGTCGTTTCGACTGACGGATGCCACACACATATATTAAGTAATGTGATTGACATTTAACTATCGAGCTTATTATATATCTAAATTACAACGAGCACCTTCTCTTTCCTGTATTTTAATTAAACTAGTAATTTCATTGTTACATTAAAATACACTCAGCTCTTTAGACTATTGTTCTAATCTCCTTTAAATATATATATATATATATATATATATATATACATATATATATACGCAGAAAGAGAGAGAGAGAGAGAGAGAGAGAGATAGAAAGAAAGAGAGTTGTCCTATTTTTAAATCTCCGAAAAAACTACATGGTAAACAGCTGATGATCTCCTTTTTTATTTTTTTATTTAATAATTCATATTAAAGTTTTCTTTCTTTTTCCACAGTTGAATACTCTGGTAAATTATGGATTTTCTAATAGACAGTTAGCTTATGCAACTGCTAAATCTGCGATGTTTAATTTAGTTGTTTTTCCCAGAAATTTTATCTCCATTTTTTATGTTTACGTTTATAATTATTTTAATGTATTATCTTTTTTATAAAATACTCAAAGCTTCTGTAGACAATATATATATATATATATATATATATATATATATATATATATATATATATATATATATATATATATATAAAGCTGAACGTCTGTGTGTGTGTATGTGTTTGTGTCTGGTCACGAATAGACTCCTATACGGTTGACTATTTTAAAAAACTTATTACATATAATGATAGAAGATGTATCGAGACACAGGAATGGGTATGTTTGATCTGGCAGAACAGTGGTTCATTAAAATTGTGGGGTCTGCGTTCGCGCCTGGCCCCCAAAGTATGGAAATAAAAAATGAAAAAAAAAAAAAAACGTTTACAAGTGTTTTTGATATAGATGTACTTTGATATATGTTTCAACTTAAATAGGAATGGTATAATAAAATTGTGGGGTCTGCGTTCCCGCCTGTATTCCATGGGAATATTGCACACACTTTAACAAAGACTTTTCATATATATTTTCGTAAGTATACTTTGATAATGATGTTTCAGTTTGAAGAAATATGGTATAATAAAATTTTTGGGTGTTCGTTCGCGCCTGACCTCCATAGAATGTAAATATGTCACAAAGTTTAACAAGGTTTTTTAAAAGGGGGGAGGGTCCACAATAACACCTTAACTTTAATCTTAATTCACGTAAGCTTTTATTTATTTTATTGAGTTGAATCATATTGTGTCGAATAAATTCACCTCATATATTCACGTTCTTATAAAAATGAAGGCCCCAAAAAAAAAAAAAGTCAGAACTTTGGACAATTGTCGACACAAATTTTGCATAACACTGTTTTTTTCCTTATCCACTTACACGTGGCACTGTTTCGAAAATAGATAAATAGATAAATAATAAAGAATAAGATCGTTAATTTTTATCGTGTCAAAAGAAGGAAAAATCCTGCTCACCTGATTACGTGTCTTTTTAAAAACATTTACATAACCTTTTTATTTTTATTTATATATCTGTTTAAGCTTTTTTTCAGTGTACTAGAAGGAATTCAGTTGATTACAACCCTTTTTGCATATTCTTTACATCACAATAGTACAACCCTTAATCTGATAGCGCAATACTACACCGTTCAATACTGTAAAACTGAAACGAAGCTGTTCTGCTTGAAAAGGGCGCCATTTTCTTCTTTTTCATATTTATATCGGTTCTTTGCTTTAAAAAATTAAAGTAATTACGTGTTTACTTTTTAGTATCCAATTTTGCTGTTTCGGATTATTTTACTAAAGTAAGTAAAGCTTCATTATTTTTCAAAACTGTTTTTGTTTCTTTGTTTTTCGATATTTCGTCGATATTATTTAGTAAGAGTTTTTAGCAGAAAAGCCAATAAACGACTACCCGAAAAAATAAATATACAAAAAATAAATGTTCAATTCATGCGTTTTTTTTTTGTTTTGAAATAGTTTTTAATGCTCTTCACTTGAAATAATTTCAGCGAACTGCAATTAAAACGACATTTGAGGCGATAACTACGTAAATGAATTTTTATATAAACTACACATGCCATAATCGAATATTCCTCAAGCACAAAATAACGGAAAGCATTAAGATATGTTTATAAATATTCCTTACGTTGACGGAACTCTCTTAAATTGTTAACACAGAATGCACATGTGCCCCTGCTTCAAATTGAAAACGGGGCTCTCCATTTCAAATCGCTGCCATTTTGATTTTTTTAAACCGGTTCGTGAATTAAATTTTTTTAAAGTTTTTTTAGAAACTACTTAAAAATACAAACCAATGAACTTTTCTACCATAAAAGTAACTTTTATTGATTATCGTAACATTTATTTCTTGTATATTTATATTATTAAATATATAACATATTCTCTTTGTAAGGAAACATGATTTTGTTTGATCACTCTTGTCTACGAATGGAAACAAAGTTGATATAAAAAAATATATTTTCGCGAAAATTATCTTTACTTTCAACATATTTTGCTTAGGGTAAAATTTTTGAGTATCAAAACCTATCGCTTTACAACCCCCTCCTTTTCATAACCTATCACACTTTCATCACTCACAGTCCATTTCTGTAGGCTTTTTTAACCCAGTCAGCGACGGGTACTTCTGCTAGTATATATATTCATATATATATATATATATATATATATACACATATATACACACACACATATATGTGTACATAAATACATATACATGCATATATATACATAGGTATATATACATACACACATACATATATATACATATATTATATATACAAATATATGCATATATACACACATACATACACATGTATATATATATATATATATATATATATATATATATATATATATATATATATAGTCGGTTTCCTCGCCTGTTAACATCTGGTTTTATCGCCGCGTGAAATTTTAAAGAAACCAGACAGTATGTGTTTGACCTTAGTTGTCTTCCCACGTGCTTTCAATTGGTCAGCTGTTTACTACTTCCCTGCGTTAAAAATGAGTTTTACAGTCGTTTACTTTTTGGCGTATTCCCGGCAAACTACAATTTCGATGTTGTCTGCGAGACGAAGTAAATTCAAATGCGTCCGGCGAATGGAAATCATCATCATTTTTTGGAATGAAATCCAGATTGCAAACAGAAAGCCGCACTTGTATGATCTCTGTGATAAAAGGAAATAGTTCCCGTGTTAGTTTTTTATAACCGTAAAAAAACTTGGTGATTCCGTTTTGAGTATGGCGAAAAGAAAGCCGCACTTGTTCTACAAGGATTATCACAGTGTACACTGATAAACTTAATGCACTTGTGCGAAAATAACTTCTGTCCACAAAACAAGCAGAAAAGAGACGTTTTGCAGCAGTTTTATGTCGACTTACGAAGATGAAAATGAAAATATAATGCTACTAAACCATGTCTAGAATCCTGATTCTAAATTTCATCGAAATCCATTACATAATTTTAATTTTAGAAAATGTATAAATCTTTGATGTTTTAAGTTTTAAGGGTCTTAAAATGTTTAAAGCTTTAATATTTTAAATTTTAGAAGTCAAAGTGTTTTAAGCTTTAATGTTATAACTTTTAAGAGTGTTTAATGTTTTAAGCTTTAATGTTTAAATGGTCTTTAAATGACACCCTTCAAAGTAAAAACATTAAAGCTTAAAAAGCTTGAATGTTTTTACTTTGAAGGGTGTTATTGTTTAAACTTTTAAAGCTTTTAAGAAGAAAGGTTTTTATGTTTTAAGCTTAAATGCTTTAAGTTTACGGGTCAAAAAAGTTTTACATTATAAGGGTCTTATAAGAAATGAAGTTCATGGAATCTTGATTGTCATTAATTTTAATGGATCAAAATTAATACTAATCTGAAAATTTTATATTTAATAATTATGTGTTATGTCATCTAAAAAACTGTTAAATTTCCCAAACGAGACCGAAATTTGATATATATAAAATTTTATATTTGATATATATAAAATTTTATATTTGATATATATAAAATTTTATATTTGATATATATAAAATTTTATATTTGATATATATAAAATTTTATATTTGATATATATAAAATTTTATATTTGATATATATAAAATTTTATATTTGATATATATAAAATTTTATATTTGATATATATAAAATTTTATATTTGATATATATAAAATTTTATATTTAGATATATATAAAATTTTATATTTGATATATATAAAATTTTATATTTGATATATATAAAATTTTATATTTGATATATATAAAATTTTATATTTGATATATATAAAATTTTATATTTGATATATATAAAATTTTACTAAACGAAACCGAAATTTGATATATATAAAGTTTTATATTTGATATATATAAAATTTTATATTTGATATATATAAAATTTTATATTTGATATATATAAAATTTTACTAAACGAAACCGAAATTTGATATATATAAAATTTTATATTTGATATATATAAAATTTTATATTTGATATATATAAAATTTTATATTTGATATATATAAAATTTTATATTTGATATATATAAAATTTTATATTTGATATATATAAAATTTTATATTTGATATATATAAAATTTTACTAAACGAAACCGAAATTTGATATATATAAAATTTTATATTTGATATATATAAAATTTTATATTTGATATATATAAAATTTTATATTTGATATATATAAAATTTTATATTTGATATATATAAAATTTTATATTTGATATATATAAAATTTTATATTTGATATATATAAAATTTTATATTTGATATATATAAAATTTTATATTTGATATATATAAAATTTTATATTTGATATATATAAAATTTTATATTTGATATATATAAAATTTTATATTTGATATATATAAAATTTTATATTTGATATATATAAAATTTTATATTTGATATATATAAAATTTTATATTTGATATATATAAAATTTTATATTTGATATATATAAAATTTTATATTTGATATATATAAAATTTTACTAAACGAAACCGAAATTTGATATATATAAAGTTTTATATTTGATATATATAAAATTTTATATTTGATATATATAAAATTTTACAAAAATCGCAGATATTTTAATTTCCCTTTTCATCACTTTGCATAAAAATAAAATAACCCATACAAAAAAGCGTGGATACGCATATAGCAGCAGCAGATGTATTCAAATGGCCGAGTTATGTGCGAGGTGACGTAACGGCAAGAAAAAAAGGTAATAGAAGAAGAACGTGTGTTCAAACTGAGGATCACGTTAGAGAAATGGCAGAGATAGACATGTTACACGTTTGGGCCAAGATCACGTTAGAGAGAGGGCAGAGATAGAAATGTTACACATTTGGGCCAAGATTACATTAGAGAGAGGGCAGAGATAGACATGTTACACATTTAGGCCAAGATCACGTTAGAGAGAGGGCAGAGATAGACATGTTACACATTTGGGCCAATATCACGTTAGAGAGAGGGCAGAGATAGAGAGGTTACACATTTGGGCCAATATCACGTTAGAGTAAGGGCAGAAATAGACATGTTACACATTTGGGCCAAGATCACGTTAGAGAGAGGGCAGAGATAGACATGTTACACATTTGGGCCAAGATCACGTTAGAGAAATGGCAGAGATAGACATGTTACACATTTGGGCCAAGATCACGTTAGAGAAATGGCAGAGATAGACATGTTACACGTTTGGGCCAAGATCACGTTAGAGAGAGGGCAGAGATAGAAATGTTACACATTTGGGCCAAGATTACATTAGAGAGAGGGCAGAGATAGACATGTTACACATTTAGGCCAAGATCACGTTAGAGAGAGGGCAGAGATAGACATGTTACACATTTGGGCCAATATCACGTTAGAGAGAGGGCAGAGATAGAGAGGTTACACATTTGGGCCAAGATCACGTTAGAGAGAGGGCAAAGATAGACATGTTACACATTTGGGCCAAGATCACGTTAGAGAGAAGGCAGAGACAGAAATGTTACACATTTGGGCCAAGATCACGTTAGAGAGAGGGCAGATAAAGACATGTTACACATTTGGGCCAAGATCACGTTAGAGAGAGGGCAGAGATAGACATGTTACACATTTGGGCCAAGATCACGTTAGAGAGAGGGCAGAGATAGACATGTTACACATTTGGGCCAAGATCACGTTAGAGAAATGGCAGAGATAGACATGTTACACATTTGGGCCAAGATCACGTTAGAGAAATGGCAGAGATAGACATGTTACACGTTTGGGCCAAGATCACGTTAGAGAGAGGGCAGAAATAGAAATGTTACACATTTGGGCCAAGATCACGTTAGAGAGAGGGCAGAGACAGAAATGTTACACATTTGGGCCAAGATCACGTTAGAGAGAGGGTAGATAAAGACATGTTACACATTTGGGCCAAGATCACGTTAGAGAGAGGGCAGAGATAGACATGTTACACATTTGGGCCAAGATCACGTTAGAGAGAGGGCAGAGACAGAAATGTTACACATTTGGGCCAAGATCACGTTAGAGAGAGGGCAGATAAAGACATGTTACACATTTGGGCCAAGATCACGTAAGAGAGAGGGCGGAGATAGACATGTTACACATTTGGGCCAAGATCACGTTAGAGAGAGGGCAGAGATAGACATGTTACACATTTGGGCCAAGATCACGTTAGAGAGAGGGCAGATAAAGACATGTTACACATTTGGGCCAATATCACGTTAGAGAGAGGGCAGAGAAAGACATGTTACAACATTTGGGCCAAGATCACGTCAGAGAGAGGGCAGAGAAAGACATGTTACACATTTGGGCCAAGATCACGTTAGAGAAATGGCAGAGATAGACATGTTACACGTTTGGGCCAAGATCACGTTAGAGAGAGGGCAGAGATAGAAATGTTACAAATTTGGGCAAAGAGTACATTAGAGAGAGGGCAGAGATAGACATGTTACACATTTAGGCCAAGATCACGTTAGAGAGAGGGCAGAGATAGACATGTTACACATTTGGGCCAATATCACGTTAGAGAGAGGGCAGAGATAGAGAGGTTACACATTTGGGCCAAGATCACGTTAGAGAGAGGGCAGAGATAGACATGTTACACATTTGGGCCAAGATCACGTTAGAGAGAGGGCAGAGACAGAAATGTTACACATTTGGGCCAAGATCACGTTAGAGAGAGGGCAGATAAAGACATGTTACACATTTGGGCCAAGATCACGTTAGAGAGAGGGCAGAGATAGACATGTTACACATTTGGGCCAAGATCACGTTAGAGAGAGGGCAGAGATAGACATGTTACACATTTGGGCCAAGATCACGTTAGAGAGAGGGCAGAGATAGACATGTTACACATTTGGGCCAAGATCACGTTAGAGAGAGGGCAGAGACAGAAATGTTACACATTTGGGCCAAGATCACGTTAGAGAGAGGGCAGATAAAGACATGTTACACATTTGGGCCAAGATCACGTAAGAGAGAGGGCGGAGATAGACATGTTACACATTTGGGCCAAGATCACGTTAGAGAGAGGGCAGAGATAGACATGTTACACATTTGGGCCAAGATCACGTTAGAGAGAGGGCAGAGATGGACATGTTACACATTTGGGCCAATATCACGTTAGAGAGAGGGCAGAGAAAGACATGTTACAACATTTGGGCCAAGATCACGTCAGAGAGAGGGCAGAGAAAGACATGTTACACATTTGGGCCAAGATCACGTTAGAGAAATGGCAGAGATAGACATGTTACACGTTTGGGCCAAGATCACGTTAGAGAGAGGGCAGAGATAGAAATGTTACAAATTTGGGCAAAGAGTACATTAGAGAGAGGGCAGAGATAGACATGTTACACATTTAGGCCAAGATCACGTTAGAGAGAGGGCAGAGATAGACATGTTACACATTTGGGCCAATATCACGTTAGAGAGAGGGCAGAGATAGAGAGGTTACACATTTGGGCCAAGATCACGTTAGAGAGAGGGCAGAGATAGACATGTTACACATTTGGGCCAAGATCACGTTAGAGAGAGGGCAGAGACAGAAATGTTACACATTTGGGCCAAGATCACGTTAGAGAGAGGGCAGATAAAGACATGTTACACATTTGGGCCAAGATCACGTTAGAGAGAGGGCAGAGATAGACATGTTACACATTTGGGCCAAGATCACGTTAGAGAGAGGGCAGAGATAGACATGTTACACATTTGGGCCAAGATCACGTTAGAGAGAGGGCAGAGATGGATATGTTACACATTTGGGCCAAGATCACGTTAGAGAGAGGGCAGAGAAAGACATGTTACAACATTTGGGCCAAGATCACGTCAGAGAGAGGGCAGAGAAAGACATGTTACACATTTGGGCCAAGATCACGTTAGAGAGAGGGCAGAGATAGACATGTTACACATTTGGGCCAATAACGACAGGTTTTAACAAGAGACGAAGCTGCAAGTAGCTGTAAGTAAATGTCTGTTGTGTGTAACGGAAAAAAGGAGTTTAGTTATTCCTTGTTTTGGTTTCCTGGTGACGTTGTCTACATGTTAAGACGTTTGTAAAAAGTGCACAACGTTATAGCTATCCTTAAGCTTAGCATCTGTCGAAATCCATCAAACAATTTTGATTCTAGAAAATGTCTAAAATATAGGGCTTTAGCTTAAAGAATTTTAAGAAGAAATTTTAATTTATGGTGTTTAATTTATTATAGTTTAAACTTTATACAAATCTGAAATATTTAAATGTTTAAAATGGGGCGTTACTTCATTAAAAAACTTTTCAACATTTTTTTTTATTGCGGACAATTATTCCCATCTTTGAGTTGTTGTTTCACGACGTTTCAGCCAGCTATTCCTCTAGCCTTTGTCAGGTGGTTACCGCAACGGGATAGGAACTCCGAATCTCTTAACTGCATTCTCAGCAATTACCGCCTTCCATAGTTGTTGTCGTCTCACCACGCAGTAGATGTTGAATCTCTACAGTTCCAGGTGAGCATTGTCTGTAGGTAGCGGTTTCTATCCTACCCAAATCCGACCATAAGCTTAGTTGGCCTAAACGTGGTGAGACGAGAATGACTATAGAAGGCAGTAATTGCAGAGGATTCTGAGTTCCTATTCCGTAGCGGTTACCACCTGACGAAGGCCAGAGGAATATTTGGCCGAAACGTCGTGAAATAACAACAACTAAAATATGAGGATAATAGTCCGCAATAAATAAATGAATAAATAATACCTATCAATAAGTATTTCAAATAATTAAATAATATAAACTTTTAAACAATTCCAAAGAAACTTTCGAGGAAAATTTATTATTTTATGCCTTACATCCATTGTTAAAATCTCATAAAGTCAGAAACATCTGATTTTTCCCTACGGCTGCAATCATCTCCTTCTCTCCGATGTATCAAATTAAATAAAACTAAATATAACCTACTTTACCCACAATTACGCTTAGTAGCTGTATTTCCAAATTCATAATTGTGGGTACATTAGTTTATAATTAAATGCTGTACGTACAACTATATAACCAGATGCATATACCTAACATTCTACAAGTAGTGACATGATACCATTTGCGATGGCTAATAGCCACTTTAGGACAAGTGTTAATGAGAATGTCAGTTGGACGGTGAACAATATTATAAGAGGATTGGAGACAGTGATAGAAAATTTAATTAGTTAAGATGAAAGCTCGAGAAATATTTGTTAACATTGGACTTGAAAACGACTAAGTGTGGCAGTGGCTTAGATGTGGCACCAGTATTTCATCATAGGATGTAACTGTCTGTTTTTATTTAGATAGAAACCTGCATCTAAACACGGGGACTTCTGGTTTGGTTTGGTCGTTTTACGGCTTATCAACCCTTTTCGGATTATTTAATGCCGAATACAGTAATTTTGGAAATTGTATTTCTGCTGCATCCAGTTATTTTGTAGAAGGTGTGTATTTTTCAAACTCTTTGTATCTTCAATCGCTACTTTGTAGTGTTTGAGTTGGTTTGGTTTGGCTGGTTGTTTTATATTGGATTTTATCGTTTTTGTTCCCTGCCCTGCAGAATATGAATGAGTTTTGCAATGGGAGAGAGAAAATGGTTACAGTATTAATGTTTGGTACATTTTAAGTTAGGAAACCAGTCAGGAAGTGGGGGAGATAGAAAGAGAAAGGAGAAATGGGAAGAAGGAAAAGTGAGGAAATGTGCTTTGTTGTTTTTTGTTTTGGTTTAGCACAACATAAATAAGTTTTGCAAAAATAAGTAGAAAAACAAAACGCATGAATGTTAGATTTATTTCATCTTAGGAAGCCAATATTTTCAGAAAGCCTGATCACAGGGACTTCTGGTTGCAGAAGAATCAATCTATTATTGGAAACTGTTTCCTGTTCCTCCTTTATATTTCTTCCGTACTACTTTATCTTATCGCTTTTTTATTGCCTTTTTTTTACCTAATATCTTTCTTTTCATCACTTTTCTTTCATATGAATTTTCTCCTTTTCTATTTTTCTTTTCTTCTTTTCTTTTTTCTCAGTTAGTTTACAAAAGTAATGCATTTCTATGATGACCGATGTTATGTATTCATGACCATCTCTCTGTTGTAAATATTGACAGTGCGAGAGTATAAAAAACAACCCCTATAGTATAATGGCTCCATTAAATTCTTCCACGTCAAAAAAAATTGAACCGATCACAATTCATCGGCACCTGCCGATGTAGTTTATGTCAGCACAGTAAGAATTGTGGTGGTGGGTTTTAGAATGGTGGCAGAGATGTCAGTGACTAAGCGCTCTCTGGACTTTTACGAATGATGCATGAAAAAAAAAAAAAAAGGCTGGCCAACGTGCATTGGGGAAATGGTGGGGATGCCGAAAAATAAATTGTAGAGCACAAAATGTTGCTCGTTTTAATCGTACCACTTCCGTCTTCGTAACTTTTCAATGTTTTAGAATTAAAAAATAGAAAGCCTACCTCTTGAAACGATTGTCGTATAATTATTTCTTTTCGTTCATTTTTAACACTTGATTAAATTACTACATTTTCATTTTTATAATTTGTTTTTCGTTATTCTTTATTTTTTCGTATTTTTTTTTTACTTTTGTGTAGATTGTATTTCTTTCATCGTTTTCCTTTTGTTCCTTTTTCTTTCTTTTCATTTTCTCCTTCTTTTTTTCTTATTCATTTTCTTTACTTTTTACTTTTATTAATTATTTTTCTCTTTCTTTTTCACTTATTTCTTATATTTCTTTCTGTCTGTTTTTTATTGTTTGTATTTTTTCGTTTTTTTTCTTTCGTTCGTTTTATTGTTTTTCTTTCGTTTTCTCTTTCGATCCTCTGTTCCTTATTTTATTTACAAATAGCAAGGTGACCCAACGTTGCACAGCAATGCTTCACACTCCCATATTTTTATTGTCATTGAAATTTTTCAACTAAATTACTTTTGTGTGGAATTTGCAAAAGATAGGCTCAGCCGTTTCGGAACCTAGGAGGAAGGAACATACACACACGCACAGTGACTTTTATATAACAACAGAGATAGAGACAGAAATAATTTTATTAATTTATAATTTTATTCTTTCTCTGTACATCTGTTTTCCGCCATAGTTTACCAATATATTTTTTTTCCGCTTTTCATCATTATTTTGTTTTATTTTTATATTCGTTAAATTCTTTCTTTTCTATTTTTCTTTCTTTTCCTTTCGACCCTTCATTTATTTTTACTTACCTTAGCACCCTCCCACATGTGCCTCCTCACACTTGTTCCTGTACCTCGCGAGCCTCTCCTCCCCAATTCTTTCCTTCAATTCCTATTTCCTCTTCAGCTGTTCCTTCCGCGCCATCAAACCCAACCACAAAACGACTCTTCCATCTCAGTACATTCTTCTTGGGAGTTCATCCTATCTCCAAAGGCATGGACTCGATAAGAGTCCCAAAGGGAGTTAACTTTCACACTACTTACGCCAGAACCTCGCACAACAAGAGCAGCAGCAGCAGCAGCAGCAGCAGTAGCAGCAGCAGCAAGTACACCTTATACACACTTTCAAAACACCCACCCATATATATATATATATATATATATATATATATATATATATATTGTATTGGTAGTAATTATTTGTTTGTTCAAAACAAAATATATAAGTGTGTCCACCAAAAGAGTGCTCAATGTTTAGACAGAGACAAAATAAGTGAATTTAGTTTACAAACAAATGGCTACACATAGAGATGTCCTTGGCCTGACGAAGCGACTCCCGTACTGGGTTTTCGCTGAAACATGTATGCTTATGTGTAGCCATTTGTTTGTAAACTAAATTCACTTATATATATATATATATATATATATATATATATATATGAGAGAGAGAGAGAGAGAGAGAGAGAGAGAGAGAGAGAGAGAGGATAGAAGATCAATAATTGTGAAATTATAAAATAGCTTAAAAAGGAGAAACAAAACAAAATCATCTACTTTCTGCATTAATATAGCTATAGGTAAATACACCTATCGCGTATACCATGTATTTGCAGTACTTTGGGCATAGCACTTTTAAAGTATTCATACATTAATTGAAACTTTGGTCTTTTAAACCTCTCGTCTATTACTCTGTCTATATATATACTAGCAGGGAGACCCGACGTAGACTGAAATGGAAGTAGGATCAACGATGTTTCCACAATTACAATAATTAAATCGTTGAAATCGCACAGTTTTTTAATCAAATCCATTGATTGCCTGCTTTACTGGTGAGAAATGTATATATTATATATATATATAATCAGAGTTTATATATTTAAATTTCATTTATAAAGATGTACTTCTCAAAATAAAAAAAAAACAATTGATTGTTTGAAACAAAGAATACAATGTTTTAAATAATTTCTTTAATCCATGGATTTTCAATGTAATACATCTCCTCAGAGGAAAAACCCTAGTAAAATATTAATATTGGTTTGAAATTATTTTGCTAAAAAGTACACACTAAAAAAATATTAAAGATTAATCTTTAATATTTTATATATATATATATATATATATATATATATATATATATATATATATATATAACAATTTTTATTTTGAAAATAAAACTTTCTAAATGAAATTTTAATATAAACTCTGACTTTTCTTTTTACTTTATCTATTATATTGAGCGATATTATTTCGCTGGGATTGACTTATACAAAAATATTAACTCGTAATAATATTTTGTAATACTTGAAATCACTAGATTCACTGACCCGTAATCTTTTACATTTCATGAATAATTCTTAAGTATATATATATATATATATATATATATATATATATATATATATATATATATATATATATACCATGTAACCCAGTACTACCTGCCTCATGGTCGGGTCACCGGCGACTAAACTGGTGAGGAGGGTGGCTAGTCTCCCTGAAGTATTTAAAACAAGACCTTCCAAAGGGCGAATGAACCCTTTTCTTGGGGTCAACGGCCAACTAGCACCGTGTGTGTTTGTATGTATGTATGTGTGTGCTGGGGTGGAGAGGACTCCCGTAAGCCGTGGTGAAGGCAACCTTTCTAGGAGAAGCAAATCTCTGATTTAAAAAAGCCATAAAGCGGGAGACCAGTACCCGCATTAAGCTGATCTGCAGTTTAACTTGTTGCCGGCTATCTTGCTCTTGCTTGTTGCTGGATCTCAACATCTTGAACCGAGAGAGAGACTTAGCTGTCGTACAAAGCTATGACTCTGTAACATCATCTGTGTATAGATACTCCCTCAGGCATTTGTCTACAAAAATGGTCCTGCGGTGATGGAAGTCATTTTCGGGCTCATAGACTTTGAATGTCTGAGGGAGTGGCACTCGTCTGACAAGACGTTGCAATCATCATATATTATATATATATATATTGTAAGACTTGCAACCATTAGATATATTTATATATAACTATGCATATAGATATATGCTTATATATACTAGCAAGGTGACCCGACGTTGCCAGGCATTGCATGTGCATTAACGAATGTCACACACTTCTGCTACTTTTATTATCATCGAAATCGATAAGATCACCCATTTTTCAATCAAATCGATTGATTCCTTATTCTAGTCGGGATCCACCGCATTACACCGAGAGAAAGTTCACAGGTTTCCATGCACTGACTTACTCCACAATATATTGTAGTTCGTATTGCACTGTAGAGAACCTACTTATGACATTTTTTGTTATAATGACTGTAATTAAAGTTTCAAATGGAAAAGTTGAGTATCATGATTCACTTGTGTTCTACATTTCCAACGCACTCTTCTTATCAAAGAACCTACTGTTGATTTTATATGCCAGGTTTTTACTTGTGTAATAATAAAACTTCTAAAATACAATTTTTATGTTAAATTGTACAAAGGTGTACTTGTATTTTAGAAGTTATATAAAGAAAGGACAGTCCGATTTTGACGAAACTTTCGTCAAAATCGGACTGTCCTTTCTTTAATTAGATTTTTTCGATTATCGATTTCCGATACTTATCAAAGGCATTCCGATGGTAAACATATCAAAGAACACTCCCAGATATATAAAGCACATTTGTGTGAATTTTTCAAAGAATTGGCCTAGCCGTTTCAGAGTTTACAGGGGATTTTCTCTCTCTCTCTCTCCCTCTTTCTCTTTCACGCAGACGCACACACAAACACAAAGTGTTATATATATATATATATTAATATATATATATATATATATATATATATATATATATATATATATATATAAGTAGATATAGAGATATATGCAACCAAATTAGACTCGCAAGCTGAATAAATAATTTAATAACACGTACACAAAAAAGAACAGTTTTAATTACTTGCCAAGATTATATGACACGTTGCGAAACTGCAAACGCTGACAAGTAAATACATGGTCGAATATTCAAAAAGACATATTAGAACAGCTTAAATAGATTACGTAATTGCAACCGGAAATAGACGTTAACGGATACGAACGAATCCGACGAATGCACGTACCAATACAACTAAAAATAGTCAAACAACTATCTCGAAAAACGACTTGTACTCAAATATATACTTATTGAAATACAGGATTATTCTAACTTAAAAACTAAAATAAGACCTTAAACATACTATCATCAATGGTTTACTACGTTTTATAAACGAGCATTATAGTTCCGCAGAAACCTCATACCAGTTTACTATACGTTAACAATCAACTAATCACATTAATAATAAAAACCTCTAAACATTTATAAATAACAACTGACCCATTCGTAAATATATTAATTTAAATATAAAATTTCTGAGAACACAAAAGCTCATATATAAAATATCACCATCTTTTACTATGTTACGTAATAAAAGTAAAAGAGATGATTTAAAATTACAACCAAACCGAGGGTTCTCGACATTCAAAGCCAACAGTGTATAAGCCATTGCCAGATGTCCTTTTGCTGTTGACTGAGGCATGTCTTTCGTCTTGTGGCGTTTAAGGTGTGTATTCTACCATGCTTTATCTTTGAGAAGGGGTTAGTTTATTGCTTCTTATAATAACACGACTAACCCAGCATTTTTTGCAAGTCAGATTCATCTTGGGGGCTTTTTTTTTTTTTTAAATCTCGCTTTTTGACCAAAGAATAATATCATCTAGGAAGATGAATATCGGAATTAGTCGATTATAACCAGCAGACACCATATACGCAACTAGTATAAGCATATAATAAAATGACGACATTCTGTTTAATACAGCTTCAAGACCCCGTATAAAAACATATGATGGTCCAATGTTTAGTATATTAATACCCCGCGTATATTAACAGGCGGTCATTTTTCTGATTTTTGATCACTCTGCCATTATCATATTATTATATTATCATATTATTATATTATCATCTTATAATATTATCATATTATATTATAATATTATGATATTATAATATTATATTATGATATTATTTTAATATTATATTATCATATTATTATATTATTATATTATCATATTATTATATTATATTATCATACTATCATATTATTATATTATCATATTATTATATTATTATATTATCATATTATTATATTATATTATCATACTATCATATTATTATATTATCATATTATTATATTATTATATTATCATATTATTATAATATTATATTATCATATAATTATAATATTATATTATCACATTATTATATTATTATACTATCATATTATTATAATATTATATTATCATATTATTATAATATTATATTACCATATTATTATAATATTATATTATCATATTACTATATTATATTATCATATTATCATAATATTATATTATCATATTATTATATTATTATACTATCATATTATTATTGTATTATATTATCATATTATAATATTATATTATCATATTATTATAATATTATATTATCATATCATTATAATATTATATTTTCATATTATCATAATATTATATTATCATATTATTATAATATATAAAGTGCCGCACTCGTAATTTTTACAAAAGCTGCAAATTTAAGCTAAATTTAATGTAACTGTTTAAACAACCTATACCTCATTTGGTTCGCCTTTTATTCCTCTATAATTGAAATATTCTAGTGTTAACGTCAATTTAAAAAAATAACTTAAACTCGAGGAGGCAAAAAGAAATTAGTAGCAACAAACTCGCTTAAAACACCAATCTGGTCGTACTAGAGTTACTTCTAACAGGGAAAACAATCTAACAAGATCCACAGCCTAAGAAACAGATTTGAAACGGCTCTTGAAATCCAACAACAGTGCAATCTTGTTAAAAAAGTGCTCTCTTTCTACTGGTTAGAGGAATTTAATTTGCGAGGATATGTTGCAAGACGCAAGCCAATGATTTCTGTAAAGAACAGAAAGCGCCGTCTGGACTTCGTCAGATGCAATGAAGATCATGACTTTTCATATTGGTAACAAGTACTTTTTAGCGACGAAAGCAAGTTTAATAGACTAGGCAGTGATGGTAGGCAGTACGTCCGTCGGAGGGAAGACGAATAATCTTATCTTAGGTACTCAGTTTCAACGCTGCAAGGTGGTGGAGATTCAGTTTTGGTGTGGCCCATTTTCAGTACTAATAGTCCAGGGCTTATAGTTCGCTTGCAAGGTCGAATTAATTCGACAAATGCACCAATATCTTGACTGAACATCTTTTCCTCTACTTTGGTCGGAATTTGGATGATAATCCCATCTTCATGCAGGATAATGCTCCCATTCACACAACTGGTGGCAATGTGAAGAGGGTCCTGGAAGAGCAGGGTATTCTGTGTTTGGATTGGCCTGGACAATCTCCATACCTCAATCCTATCGAAAACGTATGGCATTATCACAAGTAACAGCTATTTTGAACACTTTTCGGTAGGAAATGATGATCATGGTTAGAATACCGTTAATATTCAAAAATATATCAACCAATCAGGCGGCGGGCTAAGTCGAAAATAGTCGTTCGACTTGTTCTTAAATTTTCTTTTTATTTCCAGATCGTTAAAATGTCATGTTAAATAAAGTTAAAATGTTTTACTTGTTCTTTTCTGTTATTTTTTTTTAATATTTATAATAACTGAAAATCTTATTGAATATGGAAAAGGATTTGGAAGAGAATTGGTTATTTGTATTGTTTGGATTCGTAAGACTATTGTTTTTAATTGGAGTGTTATTTTTACAATGTCTCTATGCAAGGCCCGTGGTGATAAGAACTTGGTTAATTTCAGTTGTAAGTTATACTTTTTTGTGGAGTTTAATTTGTATTGCTGCGACATTAAAAATACACTTAAAAATTACATACTATGTAAAAATTACATACGATGGCTGACGAAAGTAGAGCATGCTATCCCCACGAAGTAAAGATTTCTGTTCGAAATTCTGTATACATTCTTGAGTTCGACAAAATCATTCTCGAGTTAGACAATATACACCTGAAGAAGGTCGGAGGTTACATCGACTGAAACGTTGTGAAAATAACTATCAATATGAGAACATTAGCCGAAGAATCCATATAATGCGGCCACTAAATTAATTAATTAGTTGTCATTACTTTTTCAATGTTTTTAATTTAAATTGCAAGCCTGTTTCTGGTCTATCGTTATCTTCAAGGCAAGTGCTCGCCTGAGCTCCAATCTATCCCCTTGCCAAACTTCCACAAACATTTGACTAGCTACAACGACTATCAACAATTTTCCCTATTCACTATCTGTCTCATTCTAAACACAGATTTTATGAACAAAGCTTCTTTCCTAGAACTGCCTGCATATTGGACACTGTTTTATTGGCCTGCTTCCCGGCCGATTATAATATGATAGCCTTCAAGTTCGATGTAAACAAGTTCTGTTGAGCCGCTCTTTTAAATAATCCAAATTCTACTCAGTCTACACTATTAAGGATTACTAAACTACCATTTTACATTTACTGGAATTCATAATCGGTTGGCTACAGGACCCATGAAATCTTCCTCATAATTACCAAATTTAAGGATTTTGCCAACTCGTTTAATAAGTCGAAAACCATCATCATATTTGCTTGTCTGTAGGATGCGGGATAAGACCATATGTGATTCTGGAAGGATAAAAGGGTTCAGAGTTTGACTAATTAATTTATTTTACCCCATTAATCACGTGGAGGGGGCTCAAGGGCGGATGAAGATAAAAGAAGAAATTGGCAAGAGGTCATTGGGTAGGAGGTTGCCTCTGCTTACGTGCACATGTCCTGTGAAGAAATTCTCTGTTTAAATGAAGTCTACAGAGCAGAAGTAGACGATGTTCTTATTATGGACGAGGATATAAAAAGACGTTAGGCGTAATATATGCACACACACACACACACACACACACACACACACACACACACACACACACACACACACACACACACACCATCATCACCACTAACACGTCACACACATAGATACAAACTTATAAGACAAATTAAAATTAGGTGAATTAAACTTTACAGTATCAGTTCATCAAACGGTCAAACAAAGCTGATAAAAATATTTTCCCATTTATAATACATGAACTTTATCGCATAACAAGCAAAAGAGAAATAAAAATATACGCGTTTGCATAAATTTTAAAATTTTGAAAATTGCATTTTTTACAGAAAAAATGTCAAAGGAGGCTCAACGTTGTGTATACAGAGTGGAACGATAAAATCGTCGCCCTAGAAAAGATGACATGATTCCATTTCCGCCTGATGAAAACCGGTTTTCTTTTTTCGTTGCAGACCATCTACTAGTTGGCCAGTTGTGCACAAGGTCAAAAAGGGATAGGAGCCTTCTATCATGTCTGAAAGTGACACAATGTTCAACGAGCGAGATTGGAGATGCGCCGTTGTACAACTCATGCTCTTTGCCGATCCAAATCACGACAAAGGATCATTTCCAGCACCCTCAAAATCAAAATCCGGATATCAGGAACGTACCACGTCTGAGAGAAAGAAATTTCCGGTCACGGTTATGGTCTTTGGTATGGTTTCAAATGAGGGCCACATCATGTCGGCTTGAAAGTCAACACTAAATTGTACCTGGTTGTGTTGAAGAATTTGATGATTCACTGGTTCATTTAGATGACCGCTGGCAGAGCCTGGGTGTGGCAGCACAAGTCAAAAGAGATCAAGGCTTGGCTTGAGAAGGAGTGCTACGAATTTGTACCCTTCTCTCACTGGCCCTATTCTCAACTGGCCTGAATCCGCTGGACTATTTTCTTTGGTCATACGTCGAGAACATCAACATTACCTCCAACAACACTAAAGCCAGCCTGATCGCCATCAACAGCCGAGCATTCGCCGAGCTCCCGTCAGCGCTTGTGGAAAAAGCATGCTACCAGTTCCGGATCCGTATCGAGGCGGTGATTGAGGCTGAATATAGATGTCAGCTCTACTACATAATTAAGTTATCTGAATTGATTTGTTCAATAAAAGATTTAGAATAAAGCTATAGTGTGGTTATCTTTAGACGGACAATTTTATCGTTCCGCCCTGTATAAACACTGTTCGAAAAAATGACTTCAAAATAACAGAGCAATTTTATGAATTATGAGAACATAACGTTTTTATAGATTCGATGAATTAATGAATATAACTAATTTTGTCTTTCAGCCTTTCAATTTAATATATATTCTTCTTCTGAAGAGTCAGAATTGAAAGCATTCAAAAACTGCCATAATAATTATATGATTGTTTCTGTGATACGAAAAAGGTGCTGACAAGAATGGAACATTTTAACATGGCAAAAGAAATAAACGTTAAGGAAAATAACATTTTTGAATTTTAAATATAAACTGTTTGTCATTTATATGTTTATGTTCTATTATATTTTACTAATCCAATATACTACTCGAGCAGCCCCTCCATCTACAACCATACAACTAGCAATAATAATAATAATAATAATAATAATAATAATAATAATAATAATAATATTGCTCCTAACAGCCATCCTAACACTAACAACATTCATTTCCCCCTCCAAAATAGTTGTCGTACAATCATTGCCCCACAATTTGTTGAACACTATGAACGAAATTCAAACTATTTAAATAATACAAATCAGCAAATTAATATTAATATCAGACCTCGAGCTTTTAATAAAGTACATACATATATTGGAGCTACTTCAACATTAATTTAGAAAGAATATCAAACCACATTTCTTCTTTTAACAATCATAATTCTAATAATAACCAAGGAACTTCTCTAACCTTTTAATTAAAAATTTAACTCTAATAATACCCCTTCTCAATCAAATGGACTATCATAAAAAAGTTAAGTCTTATACTCCAGGCTCTAAGTCATGTCGCCTCTGCAAAACCGAAACTATAACTATAATTACTTCCCCTTAAAGTAACAATATAATAAATTCTAAAAACGAACTGATCTCTTTCTGTAAACATAAGTCCAAATTTAATTATGGTAATTTTGAAATTACATAGTTATTACTTTAACCTTTCAGATATATAATTTTTCTTTAACTTCATCGTTTTTCTACAGACTTTCTTAATACTTTATAACTTAATACTCCTTTATTTTAATTCTGGAAAATCTACAACAGTGTAGTAAATAATGGGAAATCAACAATTCCCCCACTAACAAACAATCACGAGGTTGTCTCCTCAGCAACCGACATGGCTAACATGCTTGCCAGTCGGTTTGTCTCAAACTCCACACTGGACCCTTCCAACCACCCCCTACCTGACTTTCCTATGCGGACAGACGCCACACTAGACGATCTGAAAATCACCCCTGCTCAGGTGCATGCTATCATAAAAACCTTGGCACTTCAAAAGCATGTGGACCCTATCTCATCCCAGCTGTGCTATTAAAAAAATGCTCAGCCGAAGTAGCTTCAGTTCTCTCCAAACTCTACAACAAATGCCTTAATGAAGCTTGCTTTCCAGGCTGTTGGAAAACTGCTTCTGTTGTACCAGTATTCAAGAATTCTGGCGAAAGGACTGACCCATCAAATTATCGCCCCATTAGCCTCCTCCCACTTTTTGCCAAAATATTTGAGACCTTAATTAACCATGCTCTAGTCCATCACCTTACAGATGCTAAACTTCTGACTGACAAACAATATGGATTTAGACAAGCCCGTTCTACAGCAGACATCCTCACTGTAATCTCTGAACATATATACCATTCACTGGACAAAGCGGGGGAGGGCAGAGCGGTAGCTCTAGATATATCTAAGGCTTTTAACAGGATACGGCATGAGGGTCTCCTCAGGAAAATTAGATCATACGATATCACTGGTAGAATACTTAACATAATTAAATCCTTCTTAGATAAGAGAAAAATCCAGGTTGTCCTCGACGGTCGTACATCTAAACAATATGATATAAATGTGGTAGTGCCTTAGGGGTCTATCATTGGACCTCTATTGTTCCTAATATTCATAAATGACCTCCCCGACAATATTGCCTCTGAGATGGGTATATATGCTGATGACAATACACTCTATAACAGGCACGACAGGAAGACGAATGAACACATTTCTAAAGAAATGGCAGGAACACTAGAGGAAGACCTCCAATCTGTAGTGGAATGGGGTCAAAAATGGTTGGTCACATTCAATGCCGCCAAGACTAAACTAGTTTCATTCAATAATTACAAGAAACCCTCTCTACCATCTATAGCAATGGCCAAGGACTCTTTATCTGAGAGTACATCTTTCAAACTCCTTGGCATAACCTTCACTAGAAACATGAGTTGGAACAATTACATTGAAGGCATTGCCAGGGCCGCTGCAAGAAAGGTGGGCTCTCTACCGTGCTAGACAACTACTAACACCCGAAAGTATCCTGTAACTCTATAAGGCCACCATTCGCCCGTGTATGGAGTACTGCTGTCACATTTGGGCTGGTGCATCTGCTACTAGTCTCTCACTCCTTGACAAGGTTCAAAAGAGAGTCGCAAACCTCATAGGCCCTGATCTGGCATCTAACCTTCAGCCTCTGTCCCATCGACGAAATGTTGTATCCCTCTGCCTTTTCTACAAGTATTTTAGTTGTGAATGCTCTGACGAACTGCAATCACTTGTGCCCCCACGACGTGAGCAGCCTCGACGAACTCGACAGGCTGCTAAATCCCACCCCCACACTGTAGAGATCCCTAGATGTAAAAGATCGTTCTACTCCAATAGTTTCTAACCCAGAACCGCTAGACTTTGGAATTCCATTCCAGGTCCCTGCTTCGTAGCAGTACTGACGTGCAGTTCAAGGGTAACGTGAACCGACATATTGCTGCCCAAATCCCTACATATTACCCCAGTAGTTGTTGCCCCTGATAGTAGCCCCCTACACCAAAGTGGCAATTGGCCTTGTTTGGGGTGAAAATGTTAACCCCCCCCAAAAAAAACCCCTCTTTATCTCTTCTTTGCTTGGCCGGTTTTTTATCTGCAATTTTCGTTTTAGTCTTTAAATATTCCTATTTATCTAATATATCAATCTACCCACACATTCATATCTTGTATGTATATTTACTTATACTTTACTATATGCATTTACTTACATACTTACTTGCTTTATCCGGAATTTGCAGATACCGGCCATCCTCTTTCCTTACTTTAAAAAATTTTTTTTAGTTTTATACTTTATTATTTATTTATTTATTTAGTATTTATTTATTTTTTTTAATTTAGTGTCTTTTAACAACTCTTGCTGACATTTTCTTTAGTAATAAACTGTACATTTCAGTTGACCCATTTCCCCCCTATATTTTTCGCGTCTTTTAACATCGATTTGTCTGTGCCATTTTGACATTTATTTTTCTATTTTATATTTTATTCTATCACCATTTATTTTTTTTCTCTTCTTCTTCCCTAATCTTTCTTATTTACATTATGTCTCGGCAGCCGCGTGAAAAGCATATCTTGTTTTTCTTTTATTAATATTATCGGAATTTTTCCCCTTTTCCTTGTACATATTTGTGAATTATTCCATGGATTTCGGCCTTTTGGATTATTTTGGACCATCTTCCAATTACGTGATTTCCTTGGATTTTACTTGTGCGGATGGAAATGCAATTAACTTTCTTGGAGTTATATTTTTGGATTTTACCGTCATTGGATTATTTACCTTTCACCAGACTATCCATTCACGGGTAATCACCTTTTTCTTCACCATATTCGCTCTGCTTCACTTTTTGTTATCAAGTAAGATCTTTGACTTACTTGCAGTTTCATCAAATACTTTTGTATGCAAAATCCGATCCCGCATTTTGCTAATTCCTACCCTCTGATCAGAAGTAACGTTTTTCTTCGAAACTCCGCGGATTAAGGACTATCTACTTATCAAGTGTTTCCTTTTCAGATTAAATATGTTTTAAACGCATTTCAAAGTGTTTTTTTTAACATATTTTATTAACTGTTTGCTCTTATTATAAGCTCTATCTCCTATTCGGTTTTATCGAGCTTTTACATCTGGTTGAGATTACTTTATAAATATTAATTCTTTAATATTTATTATATACTTTAGTTTTACCGTCTTGGATAATTTTGCTAAATTTAATTGTAATTTATATATATATATATATATATATATATATATAGATGTATATATGTACATATATATGTACTATTAATATTATTTTTTGTATTTACAAATTTTTTATGTGTCCCCAACCAAAGGAACAAATAAACAGGTAAATTAGAAGTCAAATTACCTTTGCCTGATGAACGCGTGCTAATTGCCTGCAATAAATGTCTGTGTGACAAAGGAATCTGATTGACTAACTAGCTAACCCAGTGGCATGTGTATATATAAAAACACATAGCAACATCGATTCTATGCAATAGCCTGACAGATCCTCACGAGGATAAAACGCGGAAAATGCTATGTAGCTTAATCGCCATTACATATTTTCCGCCAATCACGAGATTCGAACTCAGCCACAAAGCTAACTTCTGCTCCATTTGCAAAGCCTCTACCCCAGGGCGACTAAGCAAGCGCCACACGAATCAAAAGAATAAAACGATTAAATGTCGAATAAATTTGCCAATCTAGAGCTTTTGCACAAGTTTAAGTCGTGATTGCTATTGCTAGTTGACTGCCTTAGTTATAATTTCTTAAGTAATCTTGAATGCCTTAATAATTATAATTAAATAATAATGATTCATTTATACATATATTCACTAATACCTCTTGCTAACGCAATCATCACTATAGGGGTTGACAATTGCTGCTGGTCATGAGATACGAACCAGCCAGGAAGCCATCTTTTTCTTTATTTGCTAAGCCTCTAGTTCAGAGGCACCAAACAATAGCCATGGGAACGAAGGGAATTAAGAACCGACTGCATTTTTCCAAAAATAATTTCGGATAGGCCCTTCGAGTACATGTTGTCCTCGCACGATATTGTAGACATTAGACTATACTTTTCTTTACAGCACGTGGGCATCGAAGGATATAATCCAATGCTTACAATATCGAGCGAGGAAAATATATAATTACAGCACTACATAAAGGAGGAAATAGCCAGCCTAAGAACAACCTTTCACCGAAGTAACTACCCAGAGAGCATGACATTAGCTCCATAAAATCCAGATTAAACACCAAGAGACACCACCCAAAAACCCACCACGTTCTACACACTATACTCGAAGGACATATCCGAATTTTTTTTTAATATGCAATATTCAAGAGCAACTCATCACTTGATGCATGTAAGATCCCTGATTGAAAAACTCTGACAAAAATCTGCATTTATGAGATTTCGTGTAAATGTGGGAAACTTTACAAACGTGAAACATGCCCCCCCCCAAGCAAGACTAAAAGAACACTGTAAAAATTGTCACGCGCAGAGAAATCGAAAAATCAGCCCTAACTGAACATGTGTGGAGCGAGGAGAGTAACCATTTCCCAATGCGGAATGATGTCAAAATATTGGATACAGAAGAAAGATGGCGGACCAGAAAACTTAAATAAACAACACATATGATAGAAAACAATATCATTAACCGTTTTAATATTGAATTTAACTGCATTTGGAGTTAAAAATTACAAATTTACACGAAAAAAAATAGGAAAATATAGCAAAAAATATGCCCAGTGAAAGGAAGGTAATTTCACACAAAACAACACTTCTTCCCTTGGAGTTGTCTCCCTTGCATTGCGTTCAAACAAAAACAAAACACAAGAAAAAAAAAAACAACGAAAATACACGGTGATGTCTGTTTGCTGTTTCTTAAAACACTTTTTTCGCAAATACTTACAATTAGCATAGATATTCGATTGAAATCGAGTCATAGGAACCCTTAAAAATATCTTAGTGACCCCTGATGATTGAACTTTATTATCTACGGATACACACTCAAAACCCACCGTCTGAATTCTTGCAATGCAGAGCTAACCCCTCTTTTCCTTAGTTGAGAAAAACATGAATTTAACACTTGAGGAAGGTCGTAGGTTTCAACGACCGAAACCTCGTGCCAGTTACATCCAAGATGAGGAATATTGCCCGAGTAACTAAAACAATACAAACATTCTCATCTCAAAAATTCAAGAATTGCAGGAAGGAATTAATTCTTTGCGATAAATTGTCAGCCGGGATGTCTGCTTCCTTGACGTGCCGGATATCCGATGTAAAGTCCATCTTGCGAATTTCTCTGGGAAAATATTTGTCCGCGGAAGACTGCAAGGCGCCTAACAGAGGTTTGCGGTCCGTGAGGATATGTAACCTTTGACCTTTTTGGAGTTGACGAAAATGGCGTATTGCGGAGAACGCAGCTAACAACTCTCTGGAAAACGTTTTTCTGTCTCCATTAATTTCTTGGAGAAGAAGGAAATGAGTTTCCAATCCATATCTCATTTTTGTTGTAGGACCGCTCCGATACCAATTGCAAACCATGCAATACCAATTTCATCTGCTGCAAGGCACAAACCATGGTTGGATTTGATGCGACACTATTTGATGTCTCCTACAACGTAGACTTTATCTCGTTTAATGCTCCTACTTCATACTCTGAAAGTGCAATGTCACAATTCTTCATATTTGTCAACAAGTTTGTCAATGGCAAAAGTACTTGTGCACAGTTAGAGAGGAACCCACGGTAAAAGTTTACTAGCTCTAAGAATTGGCGCAGGTGTCTCATAGTAGCAGGAATAGGAATACTCTGAATTAACTTAGCTGTTTCTGGTGATGGGTGAATGACCTCCTTTGATGTCCTAAAAATGTGACTTAAAATTGACCAAAAACACATTTTAATGGGTTTAGGACTACTTTATATTGCTGCAGGCGTTCGAATACTTGTCGCACATGATCGATGTGCTCCTGCCTATTTTGGCTAGCAATGAGTACATCGTCTATATATGCACAGACATTCGGCAAATCCGACAATACCTGGTCTATAAACCGTTGAAATATTTGTGCTGTGTTTCGCAGCCCAAAAATAACTTGCAAAAAAAAAAAACCTGAAACATTTCGAATGGTGTGATAATAGCCGTTTTGGAAATGTTTGCGGGTTCCACACGTATTTGGGATATGCTTGGATTAAGTCCAATTTTGTAAAAAACGATTGTTTTTAGCCACTTGTGGGATGTCCTAGATGTGTAGTACTAGGTACCTATTTGGTTTCGTAACAAGATTCAGTGCTCTGTAGTCCTCACGTGCACGCCATGTGTTAGGGCCTTTGCTGACTATATGAAGAGGTGAATCCCATTCACTCTTTGAAGAACGGATCTTGTCCTAACTTCATCATTTACTGAAATTCAGTCCTAGCAGCTGCTATCTTTTCGGGATTAAGCGCTTAGCTTTGTGATGAGCGGGCGGACCTTTCGTTTCGATATAATGTGTGATGGAGTGTGAAAAAACTTCCTTATGAAAGGAGGGTACAGAAATTGAAGGGTATTCCTTCAAGAGATTCAGGAAATCATTGTCCTGCTTTGCTGGACATAATGGAGCCCTAACTACACCACACGCTATAAGATGTGTTTCTGAATCTCTTATACACTGGCCTGTTATATCAACAACCAAGCCGAACGCTTGCAAGAAATCGGTACCTAAGATATCACTGTCTACATCAGCCATCATAAAATGTTGGTAAATGCTCTATGCAAGTCCCATATTAACAAACCATTTACGGCTTGTAGTGTGAACTTATAGGAAAGGGATTTATTGTCGGCTGCAGTCGCGGGAATGAGACACCTGTGTCTAGCTGTCCACTAGAAAGGACGTTCTCGAGTGTTAGTCGACCACATACAATAGGCGGCCAGAGCGAGAGGCACCAACAGTTGATGCCGCAGTCTTCTGTCGGTTTAGCTTTTCCCAGACTCATATAGCTACAAGGCGAGTTACAAGAATTTGCTTCCTCCTCAAACCTTTTGTACTTCCAGCATATTGTCTCATTCTGACCTCGTTCTCTGGAGTGGCTGCGGGAACCGCCAAACCTTTGCTTTTCTTTTAAGGTAAGCCTTGCAATGCAAGTTTCCAATTTCTTCTGCCCCTCCAGGTCTTTGAGAGCAGCTCGTCCTTCTCTGACGTTTGAATGCCAGACACCGTTGACGACTGTGTAGACATTATGTCAGATATGTGGTCGGCTATATCGGTCACCTGTTTGACTGGAGTGGACTCATCATGTGCAGCAATTGCTACCTCATATTTTGTTGGTATGCGCTGAAGGAGCGTGTGCTTGACGATTTACACCCCCCTTCCAGTCATCTTCTGCAGGAGTTTTAAAAACTGTGACAGCGTGATATCTCTCAGTTTCTTGCTCTAATAACTGTGAAATCCGCCTGTGCGTAGAGACTGTCACAGTCGTTGGTAACTCTTTCCCGGAGAATGTCATATGGTTTTTCCGTGGGAAGGGATATAATTAATTCTCTCACCTCGGCGATAACATCCTGAGGAAAGATAGGCTCAACTAGGCAAAACTTATCTGCCTGGCCGGATATCGCTTTCTGCCTAAAATATAAACCTAGCTGCGCAGATTCAGGGTCGTTTCGTACATCCGTCGTGTTTAAACTGAATGTAAACAGCGCCATTTCAAATTTTTTGAGGGGTAGCTAGTCGAGTTTGCACACTGTACGCTGTATAGTATGAATACTTGTAGTAGTAGTTCTTGATCACAAGGAAGGCTCCACGTTCGAGTTGGAGAAGTAAGAAGGCGGCTATATTTAAAAAATATTCTACGGAGAATATATATATATATATATATATATACTAGCAGGCGTGCCCGGCGTTGCTCGAGTGTTTGGAGGTGTATGCTGTGCAAAAAAAGCAAAAAAATAAAAAAAATGGTTAATTTTTTAAAAATTGACCCCTATTATGACCCCTTAAAATTTATAGTTTCGGGCTCAAATCACTTTATTAAGTTAGATCGAGGTTCAAGGAACCTATATCTAAAATTTCAAGTGTGTAGACCCAAAATTGTCGGAGGAGTTTGGTAGAGTTCTTAAAGGTCAAATCGTTGAAATTTGACCCTTAACAGCCAAATTTCTGGCTGACACCCGTCACATCGATTTTCCCAAATCTCAGTACCCGGTATTTCAAATTTCGAGTCTATAGACTAAAAATTGACAGAGTTATTGCGTAGGGAAATGTACACAGACAGACAGACACACAGACAGACAGACAGACAGACACGTTCACTTATATATATATGTGTGTGTGTGTGTGTGTGTGTGTGTGTGTGTGTGTAAAGGAGAAATGATACATTTCTAAACATCAATCTTGTCACAGAAACGTTACCAGTTTTTATTTATTTTTTTGTGAATTATTTATATACGAAACTATTTTTTTTTTTAATACATTTACTTGTTTCTTACTCAATTATTCCTGTCAGGAATGTTTTTAAAGGAAGGAATAAATTTTAAATTTATACGTTTTCCTTAATTATTAAAAATATACATATTATTTCTAAACGTGCACTGAGTTGTGAGTTTGGGTCACCAATTTTGTAAGCATTAGAGTCTTATTACTAATTTAATTAACCTTACAAGCATAAATAATATACAAGGATTGACTAGACTTAGCCCAAGTACATAAATACATATTCATTACAATATCGACAAATGTAAACAGCAACACGAAAATACAGAAAAAAAAGTACGTTTCGTGGAGGCTCTAGCGTGAGCTGTACGTAATATCGTTCATTCAAGTGGGCATCGTTCCCGCGAGGGGTAAAAACATCCATTCCTTTTTGGTGCCAGGACTCTCTCTGTCCACAAAGGGAAGCAACCCTCCGCTCTATACGGTAACCGGTGTTGCTTGCCTTTATTCCCTAGACCATCGTTTTCAGTTTAAAGCCAGAACCAACTCACATCGCATATATGTATACTGAGTGCAAATCAAAATTAAGATTGTTTGGGATAGTTATAGAAAACAATACAATCGAGACTACTAATCAATTGTTCGTTACGAATATCATTAAGGTGTTTGAGTGGTTTATTTGTTACCTTTTCTACCATCGACGAGACACACATTAAAGACAGTGAAATCTGACAACATTCAAATTTAAGTGTATTTCTAAAAAATCTATCTTAAAGGAATGAAAACTGTGTTTTATAGATTAAAATTCATTACTAGCGTTTTATTACTTTTCATATTTCAATTTATGTTTGAATGAATCTTTATAGAAATGAATTCTATTATTTTCTATTTATTTTATAAGAACTTTATTACAGGGTGGAACGATCAATTTGTCGCCCTTAAAAAAACAACACTACAGCTTTATTGTAATACCTTTATTAATAAAATCAATTTGGGTAGCTTGATTATGTAGTAGAGCTGACATCTTTTCAATGTAGCCGCCGTCAGCTTCAACCAGAGCCGCTATACGAATCTGGAACTGGGAGTATGCCTTTTTTGAAAAGTGCCTGCGAATACTCGGCGGATGGCGGCGATACGACTAGTTTTAGTGTTAGGGGAGGTCATGTTGGTGATGTTCTCGACGTATGACCAAACGAAGTATTCCATTAGGTTAAGGTCGGAGAAGTAGGGGGACAGTAACAATGTCATAACACCCCTTCTAAAGCCAAGCCTGGGTCTCTTTGGACTTGTGGGCCGGGATGAGTCCTGCTACCACACCACAAGGGTCTGCCAGCCGCCATCTAGTTACACCAGGAGATCACCACACTCTTCAGTATCTTTAGGTACATTTTAGTGTTGACTCTCAAGCCGAAGATATGAGGTGGCATGATGTAGCCCTCACTTGAAACCGCATTAAAGATCGTAAAAGTTAGAATTACTTATATACCATACATTACGACTTGAAAATGCTGCTATGAAACCTGACATAGTTATATGGAATAAGTCAGAAAAAGTGGTTGAAGTCATTGTCCCTAATTATGGAGGTCTAAACAGAGCTGAAATAGAGGAACAGACCAAATGTCAACGTATCATGTATGACATGAAAAGAAACTGGAATCTTAGAGAGATATCAATCATACCAGTTATTATATGTGCCACAGGGTTTATGAAGAAGCCCCTGAAGTCCTACCTAACTAATATTCCTGGTGAACCAAGTGCAAAAGAGGTCCAGGCAATTTTACTTAAGGAAACAACGAGGATACTAAAAAGAGTTCTCGGTTGGTTTCAATAAAAAGCAGGGCAATGTTGGCAGCTAGTTTGGCTGCCCCATAACCAAACATTACAATCTTCAAAGAAAGAAGAAAAAAAATCGGAAAATCGATGTCCTGGCCAGGGATGATGTTGAAAATCTGTAAAAGAACCCTTTGTGTGTGGATTGCTGTTGTAATAGCATTCTAATTCTAATTTCATTTGTGATCGATTTATTTGGCTGCATTTTTGGATGGAGGTGGGGGGTGCTGAACGTATTTATCTATTTGTATTTGGTATGTAATGTTAAAGGATTAACACACGTAGGATTGCAATCTGTTTTCCTGAAAACAGTTATTATCCATCCTAACCTCGCAATCTTTCTTCTGAGTCGTGCGGCTTTTATATTTCTTTGATGTAATTTTTCCATAGGATTGTTAAGGTAAGTGTAACACTATGGGCCGGCCAATGTCGTGATCGACCCACGCGTTACGTAAATGTCCTGGAAAAAGTACCATACTGTGACACGATGGGCCAATCAATAGGATCTGTCGGTTAGGCGTCTCTTTGTCCGAGAGAAGAGTAAAAGCATACCTGAGATGTTGGGTGTGACTGGCTCTTTCACTCTCTCAGGATGATGTCTTCATTCCGGCGTATTCTAGCAGGAATCTTCTTCAGGTTAGAGTTCCTTTGATTGGAATCGTTTTCAGGTACAGCTTCGTCATTTAAGGCAGATATAACACGACATGCAACACAATTTTATTTTAATATACACATGTGAAAGCTTAACTATTTTATTTTACACTTAATATATTACAATATTTTACTTCGATAATTGTCTATTGAGTATTATATTGTACCCAATATATAGTAGTTATTTCAAAAGTTAAAAATATATGAATTTCGTCCCATTAGCTAGAATCTGGAATCAAAAGCAAAACATTTAGCTCTTCAGTAATATTCGCTACCATATTACCTAATGACAGATAGACATCCAAATGAGGCTGCTTACCAAATTGTTCGTCTTCAAGTCAAATGTTAACAAATATTGTTGAGTTATTATCTTGAAAAAGAAAATTTCTCACCATTCCACCAACTGAGCTCTCCCCGTTCATTATGTTCCTAATTGTCCAACTGAAACTCCTTTTAATACTTATCGCAGATGATTCCCGAGTTTGATAAATGCTAACGCTATAGTAAAAAAAAAAAAAAAAATCGTAAGTTATTCCATCGATTTTACAAACAGTTTGCGTGTGTGTGCTTCTTGCCGACCACGTGTTTAAAGTGCCCTCCACAAAAAAAAAAAAAAAATAATAAAATAAATAAAAACAAAAACAAAACAACAACAAAAAAGGCACATTACAACACAAGTGAAGTTTCCGGATGT
>NC_136523.1:60208786-60238786 GCF_053919585.1 Euprymna scolopes | reverse complement strand
TTGTAAAGTACGCGAGTGTAAATAATAATAATAAAAAAGTAGCAACCCTGATTTATCCAGCGGTTTGTATTCCTTCCTGGCTCCAAGAAAACAACTCCTGCCGCTGGGCCTCGTCTCTAGCGAAGGGTGAGATTACGGGTAAGGGAGAGGAGTTAGGTAACGGTGTACCCTTTGTAAGAAAACGGCGTTGGGCGAATGCGTGGGGGCATGACAGGTATGAGAAAGTGTAGATTTTCGGAAGAGGAAGATCCTTGGGAAATAAGATTACAGCGCGAGGTCTAAGGGGAGGTGCTTGGAAGTTAGAGAGGAAGTGGAAGTTTCAGGCTGAGCGATCAGACAGATAAGGTTGAACGTACTCAACGGTAAATTACATGACAGAGAACTAAGAAGATGAACAGGTAATCTCTCTCTCTCTCTCTCGCCCCCTTTCTCTCTCTCTCTCTTTCTTTCTCTCTCTCTCTCTCTCTCTCTCTCTCTCTCTATATATATATATATATATATATATATATATATACATAAAGGGTATTAAGAGATAGGGCAAGCTTATTCATGTTTGGGTAGAAAATTTTTAATTACCAATATATAAATGTATGTATCTATGTCTGTTTGCATGTCTGGCTTAAACTTTCAATGGAGGCGACGGATTTTACCAAGATCAGTATCGTTTTAAAGTTCGACCTTTCATACGACAAATATCGAAAATTTGGCTAAATACATTAATATCTTCCCCTTAAACTAGGCACTTTTCTACAAGGCAGGGGGTCACTTTTTTCGCCGATATTTTTTAAAGTTATCCTCTCCTTTAGGTTGTCTAGCCTTAATTTTAAAAAATGTCGCTTCCAGTTTGGTGGTGGTCGTAACAGCATAAACGTTACATTTTCCCCGTTCTTTTCCTCCTTTGCGGTACAGGTTCGAGCCTGCCTTCCTATTACCACATTTTTTTTTTGCTTTTAAAAAACACAGACACATCCAAACCCCCGAGCAACGCCGGGCTGAAATGCTAGTATAATATAAAGCTTAATGTATGTGTGTGTGTGTGTGTGTATCTGGTCACGAATAGGCTTCTTTATGGTTGACTATTTAAAAAAAAAACTGATTACATATAATGATAGATGTATCGAGACACAGGAATGGGTATGTTCGATCTGGCAGAACGGTGGTTCATTAAAATTGTGGGGTTTGCGTTCGCGCCTGGTCCACAAAGTATGGAAAAAAAAAAAACGTTTACAAGTGTTTTTGATATAGATGTACATAAGAATACTTTGATAAGTATGTTTTAACTTTAATAGGGATGGTATAATAAAATTGTGAGGTCTGCGTTCGCGCCTGGCTTCCATAGAATGGAAATAGGCACAAACTTTAATAAAGACTTTTCATATCTATCTGCGTAAGTATACTTTGATAATTATGTTTCAGTTTGATGAAATATGGTATGATAAAATTATGGGGTGTTCGTTCGCACCTGACCTCCATAGAATGTAAATATGTCACAAAGTTTAACAAGGTTTTTAAATATAGATCCACAGAATATTGTGATAAGTGTTTCAGTGTGAACAGGTATGGTATAATAAATTATGGGGTTTATCTATTTTATTTTTACTTTCATCATATTTTGCTTTGGTTTTGATAGCCCCAAATTCAACCCAAATTTACAACCCTTCCTTTTCATAACCTATCATACTTTCATAAATCAGAGTCCATTTTCTGTAGGCTGTTTTTGAACCCAGTCAACCACGAGTACTTTTGCTTGTTAAAATATATAATTTAACTAAAAATTTTAATAAATTAAAATATATGATTTAACCAAAAATCTTAATAAATAAAATATGTAATTTGACCAAAAATTTGTATAAATTAAACTATCTAATATAACCAAAAAATTTAATAACTTAAATATATAATATTCATATACCAATAAAAATTAAAGTAAAAATCAATCGACTCAATTATTACGTTTTATGTTTATCAGTTTTTTTAATCGATCATGCAAATAATATTTTCACAAAATCACGACAATAAAAATAGAAAATCATATTTGTATTTTTAATATTCGTTACAATTGTTTTGTGTCAATCTGAATAATTTCAAACATTATGCTATTCAAAAATTTTCCAATATAGCCACTCTTTAGGCAGGGAACTACACAATTTATACATATATGAACATACTTCTAATCTTTATTTAAGAGTGCAAGCAGTTGGAATTACCTCCACACATCTCTTCTATATTTTTTGTTTGATTATTTTCTGTTAGTCATGGACTTTATAAATCGCCCCATTTTCGCATTTCTGCTTTTTAAATTATATTTTAATCAATTACCTATCTTAACATTGCACAAAACCTCTGTGTGTTTTTGAGTAATTATTTTTCTTCTCCAAATTATTAATTTAATTATTCTATTTTCTAAATACTAAACTACGCCCTCAAATTTTAATTTACATTTTATGTCCAAAGTATATTCTCTTTAATCTACGATCGTTTCGTATAAGTTTTGTTTACATCTACGATCTAATAATTGACTTCGATTCATATTTCATTTCTAAAGAAGGAATTGTAATTAAAAGGTTAATTAAAAAGTTATTAATAAAATTTATCTTCATCCCATACTTATGTCGTAATTTAAATTTTAAGTTCATTTTTTAAAATTGTTATCTATATATAATTATTCTATTTTAATTTCTTTTTGTTTTTACTGTCAAAATCTTTAAAGGAGATGAATATGTTTATTAATTTTTTATGAATTTTCCACTTTCTCTAAGTGTTTTAGGCATTTATATTTTAATATTTTAACTTTAGTGTTTATTAATTAATTACCCTCGTTTGATTTTGAACTTATAATTCTAACATTAACTTCTTTATGCCGATCTCAGTTTAATTTCCCCATTATTTTTACTTTATATTTACTTTAAGGTAAGATTGTTTTATTCTTATGCTGTTGAAGTTATTTTATTATACATAACGATTATTAAAACCAAAACTACTTCTATTTCTTCTATTTAGGTTATAATTATTTTATTTCCTATATGTTAGGTTGAAGATCTACTAATTTATTTATTTATTGTACCATTACAAAAAATTTAATATTAAATTTAAGAATTCTCTTTAGTCAATTACATTTCACCCTCAATATATTCTGTAAATATTCCTTTCTAAATGTATTTCTATCGTGTTTTAGACGTGATAAAAGCAATTTATTTAAATGAAAACAGCTTTGTATAGCGTCTACTCTTTTGTTTAATATTTCCTATTAAGAATTCACTATGTGGTATATTTCAAGTAACCACAGATGATATTTTTTTTAATTTATACTTTCCAGCCTTATCTACTATTGACTTCTTAATTCAAACTGCTCAACCCAATCACCTAATGCAGTTGTGTTCTGCTTTTTATTTTAAATAATTATTTTTGTTTTATCCTCATTTCTATCATTATCTCCATCTCTATTAGGTTTATTCTCAGGTCCAGTTTTAAATGATGCAACATGGTTTCTGTATATCTGTCTTTTTGAAAAACTGCGTTATTTGACTGGGTTAGGGGACTACGTATATATATATATATATATATATATATATATATACTTCATTTACTCACATAAATAAATATACGAAAGTAACAATTTATGCCTAAACTTTAAGTATTTACTTCAACAGTACTCAATACGCAGGTAGAGCTAGTTAGTAAGTTATAAAATATATATGGCGATTAAGCCACACTGAATATTCCATTTTCATCCACTCTAGGATTCTTCAGTCTTATGCTTCCTTCCAGTGCACCAAGATGTGTCCTCAACTAGAGCACGTAAGTCTGAAGAATCCTAGAGTGAATGAAACGCGGAATATTCAGTGTAGCTTAAACGCCATATATATATTTTATAACTTACTATATATATACATGCATATATATATATATATGTTTATATATATGTTTATATATATATGTTTATATTTATATGTTTATAAATATATGTTTATATATATATGTTTATATATATATATATATATATATATACATAGAAGTCACCACTTATCAAGGCCCGTGTGCCACTCGGGGATAAGGGTTATTGCATATACAGTAATCAATGGGACAATATCGTAGTAATCATTAGTAATGGAGATTTGATATAGTGTCTTACTAAAGGTTACGTTTTAACAGGAACTTGTTTATGTTGGACTTTGACTTTAACCGACAAGCTCCTATGAGTTGCACTAAAAGAAGCTTCACCGTACCAGGCATTTTCGACATTCAATCACAATTATGGAGACAAAACAGAAAACCTCTTAAGCTACCTATCTAATTTTCAAGATACCATTTACCATAAAGATGAACTCGAACTTCATCAGATCCAAGGGACCAAGACCATCCAATCGCAGTCATGGAAAGGAAGCAAATCCACACTATAACTAACCTATTTTCAACATCTCTACGGTGCCTAGCGGATCCTTAACTAGCTGAGAGGTATCATGTTGAAATTTCATTTCCAGCCGGAGTGTCAAGGCAACCAAAATAAGGGAACATTCTTTTTATACAACTCTAAAGGTCCAATACAGGTATCTTGATGCTACCACTCCTCCTATGAGAACGTCTTAATTGGGCAAAACGTCAATCGTGTCGGCTTCATTTATTCCATACGATTGTAACACTTGAGTTGTCGCAACACAATGGCTCAGTGCCATCGTAGTTTTCCACGCATAACGTTGGGGGTTACCTGAATCCCAAGAATGAGCTTTTACAAACATCCTAAGTCCGAAAGTGTGGCACAGTAATGCATCTTAATATCATGCGGAGATCTCGACATTCCTCCTATCACAGCTATGACGTGCTCTCTATGAGCACATGTCTCTTTATAGATAATGGATTTTTCTTATAACAATATGTAAGAATTTTATTCTATGCCTCCCGCCCATTTATATAAATTCGGAGAAAAATCCTACAAAGAAACAACAAACAAAGCAAGACAAATTCGCGACTCTTTCGAAAACTAGAATTGACCCCAACTGAACTCTGATCCTTCCAAAACTTAAGATAAATTCGCTGACCACTTTCTCATAACCTGGTAGAGTGTCTTTTTTAAATTTTTCATCTATTTATTTCTCAGTATCTGCTTAACTGTTACTTCTTATTTCTTTTCTCTTTAATAATTACCCATAAATTAACAGTAAATACACCAAAAGCAAAGATCCCCCCACTCACTCCAGCCTGCGACACAATATAATAGAAAACAACAGAAATTGTACAAAAATAGTGAAAAATCATATACTGTCATTCACATAAAGAAAACGATTCCCTTCAACAAAGATTTAAAATACAATCATTTCACAAAGTCCCGTTTCACAATGAATAAAGCGTTAAAACAACAAAAACAACAATTCTGTGGAATACAAAACTTCCACGTCAGCAAGATTCACCTTTACATGATGTGTACGAATCACAAAAGCGATATTAACTTCTCGGCTTGGTTCGATTCAGACAACACAGGAAAACACATCAATTTATCAACATTTAACGTTTTTTTTTTACTATACTTTCCTTTCCTTTGATTTTCATATTTTCTCCTTCATTGTGTCTATTACTTTTCTTCTACACTGCCTCTTAGTAAAGCATATCTTTTTAATTTCTGTCTTGGCTTCTTTTGTTTTGAGTGTGTGTTTGTTTTTTATTATACAATTATTTTTGTCTATTCGTTCTTCTTTGCGTCTAGTTAATAATGCGACCCCCATTTGCCCCTATATTTCCTTGTGTTTATGTATTTTTATTTGGTTGTTTTTTTTTTCTCGTGGTAACTAGTTTTGTTTATCTGCAACAGATATAGAGGAGTTGAATCTCTATCGTTCGAAGGTTAGCATTATCTTAAAGCAGTTTTAATCTTACGCAAAGAAGGCCAGAGGATGAGTTGGTCAAAACGTGTAGAGACAACAGCATTCCTATCCTGTCGCGGTTAACCACCTGGAGAAGGCAAAAAGATGAGTTGGTCGAAACGTGGTGAGACAACAACAACTATGGAAGGCAGTAATTACTAAGCATTTCTGTTTCAAACGCAAAGTAAACAAGTTTTTGTTGAGCTGTCATCTTAAATAATCAAATTATTACTCATCATAAGAGTGTTGTCTCACTGACCATCTGACACTCATTAAAACTTATCCTCGAGTGAGCTTCAGACCTTAATAAACTGTAACGCCATTGTAAATGAATAAAACTATCGGATTTACAACCGAATATAATGAAACTACACAGCTAATTGTATAATAAAGTATATATGATTTTAAGACGAGAAATGTCTTTGTCCGTTTCATGTGAAGTCAATTGGTTTCAGCTTGTAGACTCTCCCCGTATGAGGCACATTTAAGACTCGTATCTATGAATTAGGATGACAAAGGTAGAGAAGAAATTCCGAGCAGTAGTGGAGCAGATTACCCAAACAATCGTTCATTTGATGATACAAGCATGAAATTTGGCATAAATATTCGCTGGATAGTAGATTTTAAGAAAAAAGTGCTGGCCACCTGAAATTCCAATATGGCGGCCATTTTCCAAGATGGCCGCAATAGGAGTCCAAATTTTGAAAAATTTCAGCATATTATTGTATAATACAGTGCGTTTATCGAGCTTAAGTTGGTTTTGTTGTCATAATATTACTCACTTTAAGCTCGTTCAGTGTTCTAGTGTTCCTGTAGAAGCTTGACAAGGGTAACTGCAAAGTTTAGTACAATGTAACCCCGTCTTTTTACATTTGCACATTCCACCACAGTCAGTCTTGCATCCACATTTTGTCAGTTCACTGCAGCATTTTGAAATCGGTTCCAGTGAAGTTTTTTCCAAGAGTCATCTTCTTTTGACCATCCCCACTTTGAAGGACACTGAAGTTCTGGATCACGTATGACACTTTGTCCCCAAACATGACCTGCTTGATAGGCAGCTCTTTTGGCATGTTCCTTGAGTGCATTTTGAGTTGATGGGATTAAGTCATATGACCTTTGCTTCCGTGCAAAGAGGTCAAGTCTTGCGTCATCTACTGATGAGGTTGCACTGGACCTATCATACATGAGAATTACATATTTCTCCAATACTTGTAGATCAGACTCCTCAATTTCAGATGGGCTGAGACTGAGTTTTGCAAATGTGGCTCAGACTTCATTAAATACATTCCATGTCTGCAAGGCTGTCTTTTTTCCCTTGCCATTGAAAGAAGATACAACATCACACCCTGTAAAGGCATGGAAGAACAACATTCCCTTGGATTTCTCTGGTCCTAGATTGGACACAAGGTCATGTATAGGAATCCACCTGGTGTGTTCCCCCTTGCCGAATCGCACTCACATTTCCTGAAGACCAATTGCTGTGAGAGAAGGCATCATCGATATGGCAATTACTACAATGTCTGTGTCATTTGCATCAACCAGTACAGACTTGTAGCCTTCCTTAGCTGCATGCCAAGCATGTAAGAATATCCGTGTGTCGGACTCCTCATGCGTACAGGGTGCCAATTCTTCTACGCTGAAGTTGGTGTAATTGGCACTGGTAAGGACGATTTCCTCCCTAGTCACAAGGACTGCATTGCTTGTGGTCATTTCAGCTATGGCATTGGCAAGGAAGTGGAAGAGTTCTGATTTGTTAGTGCTGTCTCGAAGGAAGCTCTTCCAGTTTGTAGGCGGTTTGCTCTTTGCGGTAACTCTCCTCCTGATGGCCTTTCCACGTTTAGATCTAGCTTCTGACTTAAGGCTGGTCTTATGGTATACATCAACAATGATATCTGTTCTCTTGTGAGTATGGCTGTAGTTTTGCACCAAGGGAAGAATATCGTTTTGGGCATATTCCTCAAATGTCTTTGGTGTTTTTGGTGCAACAGCATTCACCAGTGAAGCCCCATCAACAATCAGTACATCAGATTCTGGCTTGGACTCTGGAAGCTGGACTTGCCCTTGGAGAATTTCCACAAGATCTGACTTGGTACTTGGACGTAGGTTACCATTCTTGCTGAGAGAGGGGGGAAACGACTGGTTCTCATGCTTGAAAAATTCCTGTAGATCACAACCTCTACTTTGGCAAGAGATGAAAAGGCGGGAAAACAGGTGGCAATCCTCCTTTAGCAGTTTCTTCTCAGATTGTTTGCTTTGGCCAGTCCCCGTTTTGAAGAAATCTATGCTGTTCTTCTTGATGGACTAGTAGAAATATTGACCATCGTTAAGTTTATCCATAAACGTTTTGAACTGTTCTTTCCCCTTCTGAAGATGTGTAGCAACACGTTCAGCCGCAGATGATTCTGCTATGTCCTTTGTGTCAAGGGTCAGCAGATCTCCTGTCACCTCAGTGAATGGATTGCCCATTTCCTCTAGGACCATGGTGAGCCTTTGAACCTTCTCAAGGAATGTCTTCTGAGCTGCAGGTGACTGTTCATGGTGACGAGTGTCACTCTTCACCTCCTTACTCCCTGATGCTGTTTCATAGTCGGCCACCAACTTCCTTATTTCTGGCCCAGCCACCATCCATCTTCGAAGAGCTGCTGGATCTTCTGTCAGCCCAATAGCTCCACCATCTGCTTTGATGCTAGCATTATTTTGTTCGTGGGCTTGGTCAATGGCGACTGATGAGAAATGCCTGTCAGATTTGTGAACTACAAAGTTTCCATTTTAGAATTGTTGTGCAACCTCTGGGTGTTGCCTCTCTAAGCTAATCATATCTCGAAGATGAACTGGAAGCCATTGTGTTGTTTGCGAAGAAATAGGGTACCAGTTCTGCCAGAGATTCACGATACAATGCGAAATTTCCCTCTCTGAAAGCACGTATCAGTGTCAGAATGGTCAGCTCCATGTTCACAATCAAGAACCAAAACTGAAACAGAGGACTCTCTTTACTGCGGAAGCCACACCACTCTTCAAAGGTGACAGTTTTCTCATCACTGTCTTCCTGTTCAACAAGATATGCACTGTAACCTTTCTTCAAGAGCTTGAATAAACTGCTTGTTGTAACCTGATGAGCTTGGCGAGTCTTTGTAACATTTGTAGCTGATAGAAATGAATCTGCAGAGCCTGAAGATGCTATTTCTGCCTCAACAAGTGCACCAGTCCATCCGCTGCCCTCTAACATTGACCCTATTGATTTAAAGGCTGTCATTTCAATATGTAGTCCACCAAACATTATTACAAACTTGTCCTCCCCATATATGTCTGGCCAATGCCACTGTATTTGTTTCGCCAGTGCATAGGGTGGCTGGTCTGCTGTTATAACGGGTGTTTGTCCTGGGTTGAGGAACGACACAGTTTCCTTGATTTTGTCCATAGCATGCTTTCTGGTGGCAACACTGTGTGCTTGATCTCGCAGAAGGGGCAGCAAAGCATTTATACTAGTCAGAAATTCTGCTCTTTGGTTGCTTGCATGATAGGCAGACCATGTTACATTTGGTGAACCATCTACATCAGTGGTATTATGGACCTTTTCCAACCATTCATTTTCAAGCTTGACCTCCTCTTGGAAAAGACTGGGATCTGGAAGTGAAAAGTCATCACGGATGCTTGGTTCTGGATTCTTCTTACGGAAGAAGGCTGGTGGAATATTTATATATGACTCTGGAAGATCCGGGACCTTCTTCGTCCGACCTTCTGCAACATTGGCCAAGATGCGTGCTTCTCCTACATTGTCTGAACTTGGGTGCTGGAACATTGAAATACTTGTACCATGGAAAGATGTGCTTGATGTTGTTGCTGTTGGGTTGTGATCTATGTTATCTACAGATGTTGTGAATAGCCCTTTCCTCAAATTTGGTGGACACACGACATGATCTTCCACAGATTGCTTTACAACAGTCTCACCCAACTGTCCTGATATTTCCAAAACTCTGTCATAAGATATGCTTATTCCATTCTCATGCAGCTTGTCGATCAGTTGTCTCTTGTCTTTGCAAAAACTTTCATTCCAACATAAACAGCAAATGGTGTTTCACGGTCTTTGGCATGTCTTTTAGATTTCGAACCTTTCCTGTACTTTGAGTAACAGTTGAACTGCAGTAGTTGAGCAATGGCCACATCTGACTGCACAATACCATGATTCAGATGGGACCTTATGTCCACCCCATGCTCAATACTGCAAACAAACTGCAGAAGTGCCTGGGGAACGGCTTCCTCTCCAAACCATTCTTGAAATGCCTGGCTGAATTTTATCTTGTGAGCCAGCATCTCTTTCCGGATGATATCAGCAGCTTTAGCCAGATGAATGGCTTCACTGTACTTGCTAGCATCAGATAGAATGGTGCTTACATCTTTTCTGAATGCAAGGACATCTCGCCCTTTCTTATGTGCTTCAAGCTCAGGGATCCTAGAGAGTAACTGCTCTTTTAATCTGGTAGAATTGACCTCTGGGGATTCCACACCTAGTTGTTGCAGCCGACGCTTGTAAAGTGAGGCTAGATCAGCAAGTCGAAATATCACTGGTGTTGTTTCTGTACTGGTAACCATGCTATCCATGATGTAGATCACAAGCTCTGAAAACGCTAGGGGTAAACGTCTTTCCCTTGACCGCTGTCATTCTCATCTTGCTTCATGACATTAAGATGTGCTCGCTCTGAGTTGTATAACTGTGCCAAGCATCGAGGGTGATACTTCAGCTCTTGGGCAACAACATCACCAGCACTTAACTTTGCTAGGAGCTTTCCATTGTTTAGGGTCCGGGCACACTGATTAAGCCTTTCATTCAGCTGCATGGTCATTGCCTGTCTTAAATTTGATATTTCATCCTCTTCTTCACATAAGAAGCACTGTACCTCTGGAGGGTCTGAGGTCCTTTGTCTCTTCTAACGGTTCTCTTCTGTGCCTGATGTACTGGGGGTTATTTTCCTTTTCTGTCCTCTTGACAGCTTTGTGTTATTGAACAATAGTCGGCAGCTTTGGTGATATTTTGCTTTATTTCGTATCAGTGTGGCTTCTATGCCTTCTCTTTCATCTAACCGTGCTGGATTAAAGGGTATTGGCATATCATTAAGGGCATAAAACAAAGGCACATTTTTTGCAATTTTCGCATATCCTGTTTCCTCTGGAATGAGCTAAGAGGTGAAATTAGAGTTTCATCTCTTTTGTCAACCTGACAAAGGCAACATTTACTCCAGTCAGTTTGCTGTCTAGTTTTGGCACCCATCGTAAGAGTCGTTGAAGTGGTGTAGGCCGAGGGTTTATCATTTTACCACCTTACCTCACTTTGATGTATGGGATACAGTTAGGTTCATGCTGCTGCCCTACACCTAACCCGATCGTTCATCCAATATCATTTAAATCCCGTGCGATCTATACACCATCCGGATAACAACAAAGCCCCTGTCATCCTTGGCTCGGCTCTCCCGCGCTGGCACATCCCGTCAATCCAGGTGCGGCTATCCAACCTTAGGGGCTGGCTAGATAGCATTTGGGATACTAAACTGGAGTTTAGCTGATATTGAACCCCATGCTGAGTTTCACAGCAGTGTCTGTCACCAGTGTGCCCTGATAGTGAGCGACATACACTCTCGTCATAATATTCTGCAAAATTCTCCTTCTGTGGAAAAAACGGTGGTACTTAATTTGATCCTCGTGAGATGTGCCGCCTTGGTCACAATTTCTCAATGGGTTGATTCAGGGGCTTGTATGGAGTGAGGAAGGTAACGGAATAAAGAACACCTGATTTCTTCAGGATGGCTAGCATGGTTTTTAAGCCTTTTTGGGGCATTTTATAGGCAAAAACAGGTTATCCACTTTGTCATCCTTGCATTAGCAGTCCTTTTTAGGCATAAAAGTTGGAAAAAATGAACATTTATGGAAATTTGTGGTTTGCTGGCGGCCATCTTGAAAAAAATGGTCGCCATATTGGAATTTTTGATGGCCAGCACTTTTTTCTGAAAAAGTAACTTACAGAGACTATTGATGCCAAATTTCATGCTTGTATCACCAAATGAACGATTCTGGCAAAAAATCACATTAAGCTGCTCCACTACAGATACTTAGCCCAGTTCTAGCGGCGACACTACTATAGTTTTGCGGATCTTCACATCTCGAGGCAGGGTGTGGGCGTAGATATATGGTCATAACTAGGACTATTACAAGAGCATATTTTTTCATTATCTTGACTCCCTCGTGTGTATCCGTTGATATCTTATATGATTTTATATAGAGTGATATAGATTGGTTATCTGTGTCTGTGTCAGATATATATTCGAGAGTCAAAACAATGAAAAGAATATTCTGTTGTCATAGCCCTAGACATAACAATGCAGTTTCACATTTAATATCAAGTCATTAAGAATTGACTCGTCGGGGCACGATTTTTTTCACGGCTTCATATAATTAAAAAAAAAATTGAGCAATATTGATTATTTAATTTAGTTAGCCGAAAAAAAAACCCCACAAAGCAAAGCAAACAAAAAAAACCCGAAAGAAAACGCGTTGCAATTGAATTAAATACCTTTTATATAAAACTATCAAGCACCTGGCGTTGCTAGGTCGTAAGATGCGCTTAAATGTGATAGCATAGTTCAGGCAGATCACGTATTTATTATTATACAGACAATTCTTTATTGTATATTTATTTATTGCGGACTGTTATCCTTGTATTCATAGTTGTTGTTTCATAAAGTTTCGGTCAACTCTTGGACATGAGGATAACAGTCTGCAAATAAGTAAATATACACTTCACTCATCTTAAAGAATATATATATATATTTATATATATATATATATATATATATATATATATATATATATGTATATATAATTCTCTATCGATTATTATATTGAACCTAATATATAGTAGTGAGATCAAAACTAAAAAATATATGCGTATAGCTTGAGTGCTATCATCTAGAATTGAAACCAAAACATACACCTCTCCACACTTACTCCTTAGCCTCTGAGCCTCGCACGAACACACACACACACACACACACACACACACACACACACACACACACACACACACACACATATATATATATATATATATAATATATATATAAATTCACCTGTCAGCCGTTTTGTAAAAAATGGAATTGCCTGATCGTCGAAGACAAGATGCAAGCAAGCAAGCAAGGGCCACAGAATTTTCTAATCATATAGATATTTGTGAAAAAGTAAATGGTAGAAAATCTGATATGAAAAATTTTATCGATGCATATTCAGAATCCAAAAAAATTTTAGAATTTGAAAATTATTATAAAAACATTTGTATTAGTTTGTGAATTATTAAAAAAATTATATCGAAACTGAAATCGAAATGTTTTTAAATATAAAATGTGTCAAATATTCTTTTATGCTTTGCGACACTTAGATAAGAAAATTAATTCTTTTCTATCACACCTTTTAAAAAATACTTATCATAACCTTCAAATGTATATGTGATATTTACATAGATAATAAGAGATAAGGCCACGTGGTTTTTATTTTGCAAATTCGACAAAGATCATTCAGAGTGGAATAAGACGTCTTTAGCTTTTTATTGTAAAATGTGTTTTTCTTTATCGTAAAAATATTATCAGCTGAGAGTATTCAATATGTTTTATGAACATTATGAAGAAAAACGTGTATAGTTTCATATTAGCAGCGACACCCGACGTTGCCCGGAATTGAATGATGATCTACTATTACTGCACATCCCACTGATATTATTGCCATCGAAATCGCCCATTTTTTTCATAGGAGTCACCACTTATCAAGGCCCGGAGGCCATTCGAGGATAACGATTAATTGGTATACAGTAATCACTGGGATAACATCGTAGTAATCATTAGTAGTAGAAATTTTGTAATTAGATTAGTTAAGGGGACGGTTCATCAAGAATTTGTTTACGTTGGACTTAAAGACGACCAAATTGTAGTCAGCTGGAAAACAGGAAAACGGAAGAGAGTTCCATAGTAGTGCAGTTCTTAGAAAGAAACTTTGTTCATGGAATCTACGTTTAGGTTTAGGCACAGATAAAGAACGGGGGAAATTATTGATTGTAGTTTAAGCTAGACGAGTGGGTTTCGTGATAGTTTAGCAATGGGAAGCTATAGATTGAAGCTAAGACGAGCACTTGTCATGAAAATAACGATAAAGCAGAGACAGGCTTACAGCGCCTCTTCCGTGGGAAAGAGATTGCTGGGAAGAGAAAAGAGTACCACTCACTTGGCTACGAAGTCTATTTTGAACTTTCGAAAAAAATCGACTGATTGTTTTAGGTGGAAGCTCATCACGGCCACCGAAAAATCTTTACATACATCTCCCCAGTGACTTAGTCTACAATACATTTTAGTTTACATTGCACTGTAGAGAACCTACTGTTGATTTTATAAAATTATTTTTATATATAATGACTTAAATTAAATTTTAAAATACAAAACTCAAGTATCAGAAACATTCAGTTCGAACGAGCCACTGTCATATCAAAGAACACACCATGTATCGACTTCATATTCCAAGCCTTATTGCATGCCCGGTGATAATAGATTGAATTTAGGTTTAAAATAAAAAAAAAGTCAAGTATCATGAGACAATTGTGCTTTAAAAAGAAACATTTATTCCGAACGCACCTCTGTCGTATCAAAAAACTTACTGTTGATTTTATGTGTCGGACCTTTCGGCTTGTGCGGTAATAAAATTTCTCAATTGATCTTCTGATGTTAGATTGTGTAAGGTGTTCTTTATTTTATCAGATGTTACGGTTATCGATTATCGATATTTATCGAAGACATTCCGATATAAAGCTATCTAAAAATATGCCAAAACATACAGTACATTTGTGTGAGATTTTATAAAAATCGGCCAAACTGTGTTCGAGTCCATAGGGAACGAACTAACACACTCACAAACACACAAAATTCCTTTTATATAATAGTAGAGTAGATAGATGGATAGATAGAACGATAGATAGATATAAAACTAAGTTATTCTTTTCTATCTACTTTATTGGTTTAAGTTACTTACTAAAACATTCCTTTTTTTCGAATTCACCGTAACGTGCCTGGCAGTGTCCTTAGATAGGTTTTGTACCGGAATGTCTTTGATAAGTATCGATATTCGATAATCGAAATAATCCGAGTAAAGAAGGAAAAGGCGATTTTGAATAAAGTTAACACTTTACATAGCCTAACGACATTTGTAAACTTGAATTCTAGTCATTATTACCGCACAAGCAGCAAGGCCAAGTATATAAAACCAACAGTTGGTTCTTTGACATGACAGGGGCACATTCCAAATGAATGTTTCCCTTTAAAGCAAAACTGCACCATAACACTTGACTTTTTCTTTTTTGAACTTAAATTTGAACTATTATCACTGCACAAGTATTAAGGCAAGACATAAAATCAACAGTAGGTTCATTTATATGACAAAGGCGCGTTCGAAATGAATGTTTCTGTTCAGAGCACAATTGAAGCATGGTGCGTACTTGACTTTATTTCAAAACTAATTTTATAAAATAAACATTAACTTCTCTACAGTGCAATAAAGATTAAAATGTAACTAAGTCACTGCGGGGAGGCATTTGCAGCTTCCTCCCAGTGCACCGCGATGCCTCCCCCTCCACTCAACTAGAGCAAACAATTAATTGATTTGATTGAAAACGATTTTACCGATTTAAATGATAACAAAGAACAAACATATGGGAGTGCGAAACATTCATTGACCATCATTCAATTCCGGGTCTCCTTGCAAGTCTTAAAATATGTTCCACTGTATACATGTTATTAGAATCAAATGGAAATTTGCTGTGACCAAACGGGCCACTGATACGGTTAGTTAACCGTGCAACCGTATTGGACCTATTAACTTAATGAGTCTTAAAACTTTGTCTATAAGTCAAAGACTAGCGTTTGGTACATCAGACATGGCAATAATATTCCATGTATCGACGAATGGCAGCTTTGTGGAAATATAGGATACTGGCTAGTGTTTGAAGTTTCTAGCCCGGTAAAGCGAACCTACTTTCGTTACGGTAGTTAAAAACAGTTGTATATTGTATTGTTGATACTTTATTTTCCCTGGCAACTCTAGATTTCCCAGCTTAGTAAGTAGAATTCCAGATGGTTTCATTCACAAACCGGGTGCTCTTGAGGGTACATGAAAAGATGAGAAAAGAAAACTATTTTTTTTATCTGTCCTACCTCCTAAAATAGTAACCCTTATCCGCGCGTGTGCTCATGGTCGGGGATGGAAAGGGGATAAATGCTTGGAAAATTCATGGAGCGGCTGAAAGAGAAGCTAGAATTATTGACGCCGACTGGAATTTGAAAGATGCGGCGGAAAAGCCAGCATTCTATGATTCCTATTGTATTTTTTGTGTAATTTATCTCAGACAAATAAAAGACCGAAGACGTAAGTTCCTCGTTTGCGGATCAGGTTAGGGTTAGGGTTAGGGTTAGACAAATACTTTACAATATATTTGTAATAGTATTATTAATTTTAATTGAATTGGTATGCAAAATGCCATTCAATTCAAATGAGATAGTTGGAGGAAGGCCTTGTTATAAGTTGGCTTTTGTTATCGTTTGCTGACAAAACTCACTCAGGCACCGAAGGTTTACTGAAAAGACAGTCAGAGAGAGAGAACTTGTATATGTGTGGAAGAGAGAGAGAGAGAGAGAGAGAGAGAGAGAGAGGGGGAGAGAGGGGGAGAGAGAGACAGAATGAGAAAGACAGACAGAGTAACAAACAGGCAGACAGACAGGCAGACAAACAGACAGACAGATAACTCGATTTGCTGCAAACAACCAAATTGTGTGCGCTGATCAGACTGGAGACGCTTGTATATTGTATTGTTGATATTTTATTTTCCCTGGCAACTCTAGTAAAAAAACATAATAAAACCCGATTAAAAACAAATCTAGTAAATTCATATCATTTAAAAGCATCTGACTTCTGTTCTCATCTGTAGTGTCATTTTCACAACGTTTCGATCGATGTAACCTCCGAGCATCTTCAGGTATATCTTGCTGAACCTGAGAATGTTTATGCTGAACTTGGGAATTTGAACGGAATTTCGAACGGAATCCTTTATCAATTTCACGGGTGTTGTATGCTATTGTTCCGTCAGCCATGACTGGATAGAGACCCTAAGTAATTCCCCCACACTGAAAATTGAACTTTAAACCTTCAGGAAACTATCACTTTTACAATTAATTTTCCAAGCACTTTAACCATTGCGCCACAGATCCTTGCGGGCAGTTCTAGAACGAATTTTGGAAACCTTGAATCTATTTCATTTCTAGTATTTGGCGCAATTCATTTCTTAGTATAATACTTAAGAATTAACATGAATCAGAAGTGACTTTTCCAGGGCATTCATCGTCAAGCGTGATATTGGAAAACACCATAGACGGAATTTGATGAGCGACATTATCATTATTTAAAAAAAAAAGAAAATTGCGAATTAGTTCACCGGGCAATTTATTACTCAAAATCTATAATACTCAATAGACAATTGATTCTATAATAATACATAAGCAATCTGCATAAATTAAAATGTCATGTTTAAGCGTATTGTATGACGCCGGGCGTCCAGCTACTTTATTACTAATTATTATTACTGTATATATATATATATATATATATATATATATATATATATATATATATATATATATATATATATATATATATATATACAAGAGGTGGGTGTAGTTTGCTTGACGCATTGTATAGTATGTAGTTAAATGGAATTGTAGAAGGCGGTACAATGCAGAAGTAACGGAAAGACACAAGCTGAAGCAGGTGAGAAATTTATTAATACAACTTATAAATACATGTGTACATATTCATATTTCATATATGCAGTATATTTATATTTGCACAGTGGTTACCTGGGAAAGTCGGTCTGGTGGTATGTCCGTGTAATATAATATTTCGAGAAAGATCTCTTCGTCAGATATTTATTTGACCTTGACAAACGTAAGCAGTGACTATACCGCAGCAAATCATTGCCCGGGACTTGTGGGTAGTATATGGTTAGGTTTTTTTTTCTCAATTCCTATTTTATATTTGTAAATTATTTATTTTATATTATATTTTATTTTATTTTATTTATTTATTTATTTATTTATAATAGTTTATCTTTGGTTCAAACGTGTTGTAAACAGTAAATAGTAACAGTATCGGGCTAAATAATTGTCCGGACATTTAATTTAACGTGATTGAGTTTGTTTGTTTTTCTTTTACTTATTTTTTCTTTTAATTAATTTATTTATTTTATCTATTTATTTGGTTTTTTTATAGTAGTTTATGTTTATATTGAGGAGATTTAATTAGCTAGTTTGTTTGTTGTGTGTTTCTGCATTCTGTTTGGTGGTGGTAGTGTGCGTAGGCTTAGAATAAGTCGGTTGGTCAAGGGAGACCACTCGATGGGTTGTTCTAAGGGGGATAATCGTTACCAATATTTCTTCTCGGGTGTATAACGTTTCATTACTTTTGTGTGTTTATTTGTTTGCTTATTTATTTTATTTTAGTGATGTTGTTCTCATTCTGGGGGTATATTAGTTAATTCGTTATGTAGTGTATATATACTCATTTATGGATTCTTGTATCTTTAATTCAATTACCAAATACCTATAATGATTTATTTATATATGCAATGTGTTATGACGAAGTGGTTAAAGTTATTTCGGGTGTTTTATTAAATTATATATATATATAGTAATTTATAAAATATATATGGCGATTAAGCTACACTGAATATTCGGCGTTTCATCCATTCTAGGACTCCTCAGGCTTATGCGCGAATTCTGTGGTTGTTTATCGTTTTTATATGCTCCTCTCCTATTAGATTTTAGTTAGCCAATCAGCTTTATAGTATCCACCGCACCCCTTCCTATCAGCCAATGGGCATGCATTTTATCGGACAAATATTAAGTGTAGCTTAATCGCCATATATATTTTATAAATTACTAACTAGCTTTACCTACGTATTGAGCACTTTTGAAGTAAATACTTAAAGTTTACGCATAAATGTATACTTTCGTATATTAATTTATTTGAGTAAATTAAGTAGTTATATATATATATATATATATATATATATATATATATATATATATATCCATGGTCAAAATTATGGAGCACTTATCTTAGATAATAGCTTATACCTACGCATTTGCAAGTTAAGAATTGTAACGTAAACAGTTGAAAGCAAAGGTAAAATAGCTAGCAGTAGATTGAAGTATTTATTTGCGTACAAACCTTTTTCAAGAGTTTCATACTAAATTCATTGAAACATTGAAAATGATCCATTGTCATACTAAAAGTTGTTTCTTATTTTTCAGACAATATTTGATTCCTGCCAATGCTATAATAGTATATTTAATTGAATATGTCTCCAAAGAAGCAGCTTTCAGAAATTAAATGAACACAAATCGTCGCTTTATCTGGTGAAGGATATGCTAAATTAGAAATTGTCAGGAACATAGAATGTTCAAAGAAGAAACTTCAAATAACGATTAAAAGGCACAGGAAACCTAAATCTGTCAAATACATTATATATATATATATATATATATATATATATATATATATATATATATATATATATATATATATATAGTCATCCACATACAGTACTGTTTCGGAGCTCGTCGGTGCGGCTAGATAAGTAACTACTTCAAGCCAGGATCGAAACCCGAGCGCCAAACGGCAGTCAGAGCTTCTAACCATTGCGCAATACGGCGGCTGCGATGCGGGCCGTGAATTAGCAATGTTTTTACATTGCCCAAAGTCCCTAAGCTCAATTTGTTTACATAAAGAGCATCGCTTCATACGTTAATGGTAATTTGTGTATCACTTCCCCGATTGCTCAACCTAAGATAGGGAGTATTATAGTCATCCACATACAGTACTATATATATATATATATATATATATATATATATATATATATATATATATATATATATATATATATATATATATATATATAAATGACCTTCTATGTCTGTAGGCGAAACGTCTCTACCAAACTCCTCGTTGATCATTAGCCTGTAAAAATAGCTGCTAAATGGCTAAAATTGAACACAAAATTTGGCAGGAGTAAATCAACTAACTTCTGAGCATGCATGCATATACATTTTTAACTTCAAGCCGCAAAACGTTGTGAAACAATCTGCGATAATGAGAATTTAAAACTTAAGCGTAACAAGTTGTGCTCATAAATTGTTTTAATATGTTTTTCGATGATTTTAGAGTCTATTTTCCCGGGCAACTTCATGTAGGCTGCCTTTGTGAGCAGGATTCCACATGGTTTCATTCTCAATGCATGCAAGAAATTATGAGTACAAAAAAAAAGCAGAAGTCAAACCTCTAACCCAAACACCGAACCCCTTTTTACTATCCTTCCTGCCTCCCAAAATAGAGACCCTTAAACACACGTGTACGTGAGAAGCGAAGGTGGGGCGGAGGAGGTGGGAGGTTATAAGTGCTTTGAAAAGTTATGGATAGATTGGGAAGGAAGTAGGAAATATTGGCGCAACATCGGTAGGAATTTAGAAGATGCATCAGCAAAAAAAAAAAAAATCGTTTCTTAAGGGGCGTTGCTTGTAGCGATGTTTGGAGGATGCTGGAAATTGAAAATGATGAAGAGAAACGAACTTGATCATTCCTCGGGCCTGGGGAAATACGGCTGTTCCTTTCTTTTAACACACACATACACACATACACACATATAATATCTTTTCAATAAATATCGATGATTATTTTTATGAGGTTGACATTCAAGACCTTGCGGTTTTTAACTTTTAAATTCAAATGAACACATGCCCCCAATTATTAATCGAAATAAGCACCATCAGAATCAAACTACTTTTACCAACGCAAAACGAATGTATTTAGTAACGCAAAAATCTTGCGTTCTGGTGGCGATGAAGTCGCTGAACGCCTTTTTGATATCGCTTAAGTTTTTGAGCATTTCTCACGCAGAAGGTTTTCGAGATGCTTGAAAAAGTGATAGTCGGTAGGTGAGAGGTATAGCGGATGACTCAGAGTTTCACAGCCCAATTCGTTTAACTCATGCAGGGTCGGTTAGAAACGTGATGTCGAGTATTGTTGTGGAGGAAAATTGAGGCTTTTCTTTTTATTAATGCTGGGTGTTGTTGTCGAAGTTTCTGATCCATTTCATCCATTTCTTGACAGTACTTCACCGCAGTAATGGTTTCGCTAGCATCCAAACAAACTGTAATGGATGAGACGGGTCACGACCACCACACAGTCAACGTGAACCTTTTTTGCTACAACTCTGACTTCGGGAAGTGTCGTGGAATTTCGTCGGCTTGTAACCACCGTGCTGAGCGTCGCCGGTTGTCATAAAGAACCCACTTTTCATCGCAAGTCAGACGTCGGTCGAGAAACAGGTCGTTCTTGTTGCATCAAAGAAGGGAAGATAGCACTTTATAACGGTGTTTCTCTTGGTTGAGGAAATCATTTATCAAGTTTTTAGTCTTTCCAATCTCTCTCAAGTGGTTGAAAACCGTCGTATACGTTACGTCAAATTCAGAAGCAAGTTATCGAAAAATTGTGCGTAGATTGGCTTCGATTTAGTTCTTAATTGATCGTTGTAAACATCTGACGGCCGCCCACTACGTTTATCATCCTCAAGACTCTTGTCGCCGTCACAAAATTTCTTAAACCACCATTGTGCTGTGCGTTTAATAGTGGTTCCTAGGCCAAACACTCTGTTGATATCGCGAGCTATTTCAGCAGCTTTTCGGCCTAGCTTGAATTGAAATATAAAATTGTGCCAATTCGCTTTTTTCCATCTTGTATTCAAAGTTCTGAAAAGAAGACATAATTGTTTTCAAACGATTGCAGCTTAAACGATTACATAGACCGTAAAAACACTCTTTAAAATGATATAAAAAGTAAAGGTATTATGACGAAACTTATTTGAATATACAAAATCAAAAATTCCGCAATAACTTTTCTTCGCAACCTAATAAAACTACATACATTAGTGTTTCGTGCTGACGTAATCTTCGGTGTAAGATGTAAGATTTGACAATTACTGCTGGTTAGGGGATTCGAACTCAGACAAAAAGCCACCCTTGAATTTGTATGTTAGCATCTTACTTCAAGGCCACGGACAATTAACACCAGGTTGGAAGGAAAATTAAGCATTTATAACTTCTAGTTTGGAAGGAAAATTAAGCATTTATAACTAACGATAGTTGAATTTTTTCAAGCACGTAAAAATAAAATAAACAAATAAAATAAAATAAAACAAAGACGAATTTAAAATAATTTTTTCAGCAAATTATTTTTAACCCTTTTCAATCTAAAAAGAATTGATTAAACAAATTAAGAATTTTCTCCAATGAAAACCCAACACACAACACATTTTTTTGTTTTTTTCTGAATATTTTTTAATATAAATTATAAAAGGACAGATGTCAATTCACTTGCACATTTCTTTTTAATTAAAAAAAAACATATTTTAAAAAAAATTACAGTCTCCTCTCAACATTACTTTTTTTAAAATTATAAAATAGACAATTTGAAACTGTAAAAAGACAGTCATATGTTTTTTTAATTTTTGTTTTAATGATTTTTAACTGATAAAGAGCGAATATAAAGGGAGGTAATTCGTTTCTCATTAATTAGTGCTTGCGATGGTGATGTTTTTTTTTTGCGACACTAGACGTACGGACAAATAAATTAATATTTAGATATGGATGTACTCTGACGAACTGGTGACAGTTGTGTACATCGACGTAAATACTCCCGATCAACCCGAAAAGCTGCAAAATCCCACCTATTCACATAGAGCACATAGAGGTCAATAGACGCCAGAAAGCAATTAAATGTAAGAGCTTCTACTCACGAACTTTGGAATCATCTCCATGTCTCCTGCTTCGCTGATTGTTCTATCTTGCAGCTATTTAAATGTAATGTGATCAAAGATATTGCTACTTAACTATCTACGTAGCGACCTGAAGATATGATTATGAGTAGGGCTGTTACAACAGAATCTTCTTTTCATTCTCTTGACTCGGAAGTATATATCCGACACAGTAAGGCACGGTCAATCAACCGAGAACCACATTAGTCTATATAAAAACATATAAGATATAAACGGGTATACACTTAAGAGTCAAAACAATGAAAAGAATATGATGTTGTCACATCCCTTGTCATAAACATTAGCACTTTACGTCCAAGTGACAATATGGCCTGTTTGGAATGAATAATGAATAAAAAAAATAAAATGTTCGGAAATTGTTTCGAAACTTTTAAACTTTTAAATAAAAGGTAATTTCGGCGTGAATTAAACATTATGTGCAACAGTCAAGTATTATGGTTCGATTGTGCTGCTAAACTAACGGAAAAATTGTATTTAGTAAGGGACTTGTTTTGTTCTCTTCCATTAGAAGCACTTAGACACCAAGTTAGAAAAGAGGGATCTAGAAATCAGCGCCCCAGAGAAGGGGCGCTTTAACTTTCAAAATGAGCCCTGGTAAGAGCGCCTTAGGCGATTAGCAAGAAACTAACCCCTTCTCAAAGAGAGAAGGCAAGGTCTGTAAGGGGTGACATCTTAGAACTTCACATAGCAAAACTCCTACCGCAAAATAAACAGAAACCGGATCATTACAGGAATGGTCAAATCTCTGTTAATTTTGGGGGTTGAAAAAAAAAATCTCTATGGGTATTCTTTCTTATTTCATAAAACCTTTTTACCAATATGTCGTTATTTCAATAGCAGGTGCTCGACTGAGCTCAGATCTCTTGTTCCTCCTTGTAAGACATTCGCAGCAAAAACTATTCCTATTGCCACACCGAATAAAAAACTTGCAAGGGCTTTCCGTTCTTAGAACACATTGCTGCAGGACTACTTTCTTTCAGATTGCACTGTGGTCGTCTTCAAAGCCAATGGCAATGGATTTCTATCTAAAAACGTTCCTGTACAACATTTGGACTTGGTTCTGACAATTATTCCATCTCATTAATCGCTAACCTTGAGTGGCATTTGGTCTTGATATGTGGTGACCTCTTTAACTGAAAAGAAAGAAAGAAAAACCAAGAAAAATAAGATTTTTGGACGCATCCTCGTCATATAAAAGAATCAAATAAGCATTATAGTATCTCCTTTTGTATGCTTTGATGTATGACCGGAAAGCATTTCATCTTTTGCGATTAACTCCAACGCAATCCTTTTTTGGTTTTTAGTTTCCTGCCAAATTGGACCCCCCCCCCATCACGCTATTCATCTTAAAAAATATTTCCTCATCCTCTCGTTAAAAAAAAATAAAAATAAAAATCTCTACCCCCTTTTTTAGGATACCGACAGAGCTGTTACCATTTACTATGACTACTGCTTAACGCTATCATTAGTCCCCGTCCCTGACTCGCTCCCCTTGGAACCCACCCCTGTTCCATTCGTTCATATGTACTTCTTACCCCAAAACCTCAACCAATCTGTTTGTGAATACCTGATACAAACTGGGCACGTGCTCACCCGATTACATACCTCGTTTTTATCATGTAATGGAAACTGGACGTATATGTTTCCCACGTTTGCTATCAATTTTTTTTTTGTTGCTTTTAATGATTTTTTTTTTGTCTTGAAGAACCTGCTCATTTTCTTGCATTCTGCTTATGCTCCCCCACTCTCTCTCTCTCTCTGCTTAGATTATAAAAACTTTTATATTTTAACTCTCCTCACAGTTCCCATGTCCCCATGAAATTAAACAAATAATATAATAAATAAACAAAATAATATACGTGCATAGGCGCATAGCCTCATCATGAATTCCGAACAAGTCTGTTTAACCATGAATTTCCTCGACCTGGGTGGCTCCAAAAAAAGAGATATAGTTTCAATACCCCTCTAAAGGATTTCTGAATTTTATTGTTTGTCTTTTCAAAATTGTTACCGAAATGAATTATTATAAAGTATTTTTCCCCATCTGTTGAATAAATTAGCACGGAACTGCTTCCTTCAACACTACATACAACATGGAAGACTTAAATCATCATCATCATCATCATCATCATCATCATCATCATCATCATCATCATCATCATCACTCCTACAGGAGAAACCCTTCCATGGATTCCTTCCACCTTGTTTTTTTTCCCTGATCATGTCCAAGTAGGATCCATTTGGCTATCGAAGTTGTCTATCGTGTTTTTCTCCTTCCTCTAGATTATTCTCCATTGCTTCGGGGTCAATTCTGTTGCTCAATATGTTCATCTATTGTCCGTATATTTCATAAAGTTAGCTGTCCATCTTTGTTTTGACACATGGTTTGATGGTGCAACTTTCAACCAGTTTGCTGTCTGATCCAGGTGTTGCTTTTTCTTTTGCGTAAACTGATGCCGAGCTTAATGCGATCCATTTTTCATCGTGTCATTCTGAGCTTTTCTAGCGCTGCATTATAAAGTAGCCATGTTTCGTTACCATTCATGGCATCATATGCGGTGTCGATTGAACACATCTTACTTTATGTTCACAGTGGACTTTCTACTATTCATAATGTTTATTTGAAAAAGGTTGTTCATCTAAGCGAAATCCGCCATTTGATTTCACGTATGATATCAGCGTCGTTTCTCATCAGTAGATGTAGTTGTGAACTTCATTGTTTTCACCTGTCACTTTAACTGAGGCATCTCTGGCATATTCATTAAACATGCCTTAGTTTTTCCTGTGTGCATTTAAAGACCACCGATGTGCCAGCGTTCTGCAAGTCGTTAAGATTCTCTTCTAATTCTTTATGTGTGTTAATTGATGACGATATCATCGGCAAATTCAAGATGAATAAGTGAAGCATGCATAGTCCCCCTGAGTGCACTGTGAACGAGGCATAAAAAAAAATGACTAAGTTCAGCATTTGCCTCCTACTCTCCCCATTTGGCTCCAAAAGTCCCCAGGGGACGTCAAATCCTGGTGAAAATGAGCACACGGTTCAATTTTAGGCCTTAACATATGTGTATTTGAGTTCTGCATCATGCAAAAACAGAAATGAGTAAGTCCATCATTTGCCCCTCCCCCTATTAAGCCCCTAAAGTTCTCAGGACCTTAACACATTTAAATTTTTGTTCAGCACCATGCAAAACTGCTAAATAGACATACACAGAAAATTTTGGACAAATATGGTAAAATAGTCCCCTAGTGTTTTTATTAGCCCTAAAAGAGCCCCTGGCGCACACCCATGAGTTATCGCGATGTATAGGCAAACAAAATGATGAAGAAATCAGTTACAACTTTTCAGAAAGTTTTATAAAAATCCAAGACATCATTTTTTTTTTTTTAATAAGCACAAAAGTGTCAATTTTAGCCATTTCAACCCAAAAGACACCCCAAGAGAGGCAACCGGATTTTTCTCGGAAAATCCGTTTCTGTTACGTTTTTACTCATATCATGTTTAATGTTTGTGCAAATTTGCAAAAAATTTCGAAGGCGTAGTTATTGAGAAAAGTGCGGACAGACGACGGACAAGGGTGAATTTACAAGTGCATCCTCTTTTTGTTGGGGGAGCAGCAAGGTATTCTCCATTTATACCGATGCTTCTGTCTGCTCAGGCAATTTTATTGATCACCGAGTATTGTAAGCAAGGTGTAAGCGGTTTGGTGAACTGTTGTCGCCCTGTACTTCTTTCTATATTGATGTTTTCACCATCCGCTTTAAAGTTTCTGTCATTTCATCGTAAAGGTATTGATACAAGTTAATGTAAGTGCTGTCAACTCCTGAATTTGAACATAGTGGAGTATCAGTTCAGTCGCTGACGATCCAAATCGAAGCAGTCCGACATACATTTAAATAAATGCTTAAATTTCAACGATATTTCTCGCGGTAAGGGTTGGCCGTGTTGTTTGCTAATAGAGTCAGAGATGGCTTCGTGGTCGTGTTCAAATCTCCCGACCGGCAGTAATCGTGTCACCCTGCACTGTTGATTCCCGAAAAAAATGAAACACTACTGTTCGTACAAATTTAAAAATCATTACATTAATATATATATATATATATATATATATATATATATATATATATATATATACACACACACGTACGTTAGAGCTAGAAAGAATGCGTTCTTATACACACATACATACATATATATATATATATACATATATATATATGTATATATATGTATATATATATATTCAAGCAAACATTATTAAATACAAAGGAGGTACTTTGCTTTATGATTCTTTTTTTATTTTTTCAAAGTTTCGTTTACACTTTTTATATAAAAATCAGAAATATTGATGAAATTCTCATAGTGCTCACGAACGCTTTAGATTCGACTGCGAATCATCTTTATATATTGAGGATGTGAGGGTGAGTAGGAGCGAAAAAATGGAAATTAAAAAAGTGAAAAGTAATATATATATATATATATATATGACTACTTCATTTACTCATATAAAATTAATATACGAAAGTATACATTTATGCGTAAACTGTAAGTATTTACTTCAAAAGCTCTCAATACGTAGGTAGAGCTAGTTAGTAAGTTATAAAATAACATTAAAAACATACTAACCTAAATTTAAAACAGATCAAGAAACTAGATATCCAGGCTAAATAGAGCACACACAAAGGAACAGATCAACCAGAGGTCAAATAGGCATTTGCCCGATAAGTGCATGCTCATTGGCTGATAGGAAGGGCGTGGTGGATACTAGAAAGCTGATTGGCTAACTAAAATCTCAATAGAAGATGTGTATATAAAAACGACAAATAACCACAAAATTCGCGCATAAGCCTGAAGAGTCCTAGAGTGGATGAAACGCGGAATATTCATTGTAGCTTAATCGCCATATATATTTTATAATTTACTATATATATATATATATATATATATATATATATATATATATATATATATATATGTATATAAGGAAAATATATTAATAATAAAACATATAAATGTACATATCTTAATTGATCAATTTGATCAATTTGAATCAATTTGAAACAAGGGAATGCAATACAGTTGCATATCGAATATATCCATTTAAAATATCCTTATATACTTCTTTAATCTCAAATTTATATATAAAACACTTTGTGTGTGTGTGTGTGTGTGTGTGTGTGTGTGTGAGTTACCAAAACAGCTGAGCTTATCTTTTGCAAATTTCACACAAAGCTAATTTATATGTCCGGCAAAATAAACATGAATCAGAAGTGACTTGTACAGAGTATTCATCGTCAAGCTCAAGTATCAGCTGACGTGATATTGTAAACAAATACAGAAGACATTTGATGAACAACATTATCATTATTTTTTTAATTTTTTATTATTATTGATGGTGGAGAGCAATTAACACTGCAGGTAAATTATTATTTGTAATAATCAATAGAGGATTGCTTCGATAATAATACGTACATAATCTGCATAAATTAAAATATCATGTTTAAGCGTATATTGTACGACTAGATAACACACACACACACACACACACACATATATATATATATATATATATATATATACATATTTGTTTACTGTATTTTGGGGAAAGTGTTCCGACAAAGTGCTCGATTACAAAGAAAAACGTTTTCAATATAAGAGCTAAATATTTGTTTATTAATTATACAGAAGTTCAGAAAAAAACATTGGTATCGTCGGTTTCAAGCCCAACACAACGGGAAACCGTTAAAGGTAACACGTAAATAATGTTCAGCTCTATGGCTGACGAGAGCTGAACATTATTTACGTGTTACCTTTAACAGTTTCCCGTTGTGTTGGGCTGTAAACCGACGGTACCAATGTTTTTCTGTACTTCTGTATAATTAATAAACAAATATATATATATATATATATATATATATATATATATTAGATAGGCATCACCACTTATCAAGACCAAGATGCCACTCAAGGATAGGGGTGGTTAAAATGTGTACAGGAGACAATTGGACAATATAGTAGCTGTGAGTAATGGGAATTTCTGTAAATTTGTTAACTTTATATTATATATATATATAATATAATATAATATTCCATACAATTTTAATTTCTGCCTACATACTTTGGTTCTAATCTGTTTTAGTTTCTGAATGAGTCTTTTGTTTTTGTTTCTTGCAGGAACTGGTCGATGCATCTACTATAATGTATATCTAGTGTGTTAGAATATTCGTCCCACCAGAAAGTATCGTTCACCTTTACAAAGGCACAATTTACCCATGCATTGAGCATTGCTGCAACATCTAGGTTGGTGCATCTAATATTATCTTTTCCTCTTTAGACAGGCTTCGAAAACAATCTCAAATCTAATAGGCCCGAACCATCAATCAAGCTGCAATTCTTGTTCCATCGCGCGATGTCCGTTTAGAAAATACTTTAACAGAGTGTGCGCTTATAAACTCATGACATTTGTGTCCCTTCGACTTACATACTCTCCACTAACCCCAAAAGCAGCAAAATACCCCCTTCATTCTTAAGATCCCCAGATGCCGGAAAGCTTTCTACTTTAATATTTTTTTTCCTTGGGCTGTTAGACCTTGAAATTCCCTCCCTGTTTCTTATTTCCTTGACTGCACCGATCTGAAAAAATTTAAATGTAATGTGAATAGAAATCTTGTTACTCAACTTGCAAGAGTTTCCTATCAAACACAATTTTAAATAGGCGCCCGTTACGTTTCTAGTATCAATATGCGTAGTCTAGAGTTAGAAAACATGCAAAACATAATGGACTCCCATATTTGGAACTATCATTTATGTACTACAAATTGTAATGCTGTTCACATTTACTTACTATTTATTTTACACCGACAAAAATGTGGGTGGAGCAGAGTGTCGAGTGTTGACTATATAGTCTATTCTCTTAACTGGTCGTTGCAATCACCAAACTACCACGTTTACAAGATTGTTTAAACTATTTATAATGTACCTAAATGATTCAATGAATTCTATTTACAATAATACTTACATATTTATATGTAAACTGGAATACTTGAAACCTTAAAAACAAAAACAAAAAAAATAACAGTAATTAAAAATAAAACAATTAAATAAAAACTTACAAAACATATCTCGTATGAATAGCATTAACGATCCTTGTGTAAAAGAGAGCGTATGGGCCCATGGGA
>NC_136523.1:60198786-60203786 GCF_053919585.1 Euprymna scolopes | reverse complement strand
CTATTGACAAAAAAGTAATTTGTACATTCTTTTGAAAAAAAACAAACTTTTCTCTACTTTCACCTAACTATTTACAGTGTTCATATAAAGCATTTATCTTTTCTTTTTAAAATAAAAATTCCGTTTTCAGAAAGAAAAGTTTACTGCCAAATTTCTTAAAAAAAATTCTTTTCCTAAAAAAAAAAAAACCCTTTCCCCTAACAATTTATGGTAAAAAAATGAATCTTTTTTAAGGAAAAAAAAACAACTGTTATTGATAAAAAAATTGCAAAAAACAATAAAAGTAAATAAACAATACAAAATGCAATTTTTCTTGAGGAATGTGTTCCATTTTAACAAACTGAGCCAGAGCAACGCGTGGCCGGGTACAGCTGGTATATATATACATGTATGTATATATATATATATATATATATATATATATTCAGATTTGAAAAAAAATTACCGTGTGAGGGAAAATTTACTCCCCCCCAAATATCTTTACACCTCCGACTTTATGTCTTTGTTTCAGTCAATAATAGTAAATAATTTTACAACAATTTAAGAAATTACTGTGTGTATAATCTAACAAGAAATGTTTGTTTAACCCTTGTAAATCAACTATTTTATTACTACAAACATTGCAGTAAATATTCAACAAAACGTTAAAACACAACACCAGTTTCTTTATATAGCATCATTCATATTATTGTTCAATAGAAATAAGAATCATTTCTTCGGATGCTTGACAGAACGGTGCGTTTTTTTCCTCTTTCAAATGTTCGTCTTCACTTTTGTAAACATGAAGTGTATGTAGTTGTAGCGTCGAAGACTTTTTCAAATGCATTTCAAAATCAGAGAGCTAAATCAAGGCAACATTTTGACTACACGTCGAATGTGTAGATTTGACCTCTTGTTGACCTTTAGCGTGACCACTCTTTTTTCAATACGATATTCCAACTGTCTCACAGCTAGAGATGAAAGAATTCACAAATGATGAGACATAGGTAATTCTAAGTCACCTCATATTTGAGAGTCGTAAAATAAATGAGTTTATCCCGTTTCTTTATTTAAAGAAATTTTATCGACAGGCGGGCGAGTGATTTACGACTTTTTGTCGCCCCCAGGAATTTTAAATCGACTGTGGCGACCGGTCGTGTAAAGTCTCAAAGGCTATATATATATATATATATATATATATATATATATATATATATATATATATATATATATATATATGTATATATGATGCTCCCTATCATGAGTTGATCATATTGGGAAGTGATATACAAACTGCCATTAGCGTATTAAGCGATGCTCTTTCTGTAAACAAATCGAACTTAAACATTTGGACGATGTCAAAACCTCGGTAATTCACTACTCGCACAGCAGCAGCCGAATAGCTTTAGTGTCATTTGTTCGGTCGGTTTTCGATCCTGGCTTCAGAAGAGCTGTGATACAGCAGAACAGTACTATTTGTGGATGACTATATATATATATATATATATATATATATATATATATATATATATATATATCCGGGACAACACCGATCAAGTATATACCATATTTGTTTAGTACTTATTGATTTTTGAGCTGGAGATAAATACATAACTGTTTTAATATAGATTAGTACACACACTGCGGAAAGATAACTTGTTTCTCGTCATTGTTCACAAAGGGGGTGTAAACCCGCATCGTTTGGATGTCTTTGATCGGATTGTTTTCGAATTCCAAGTTCAGAAGCTAACTTAATTATACGTCTCGTTATTCGGAGGATTTGCGCTAATGAATGGACGAGTGGACTGGGTGGAGGTGCGATAAAAAGCGAGGAAAACTCGGAAAGAGCTAGAAAAGGGCGAAGGAACGATTAGGGTTACGATGGAAAGGAAGTATAAAAAAAACAAATACGAAAAAAAAAGAGGACTTGGAATGCCAGGGGAAGTTTGCCAATACTAAAAAAGGTCAACGACGAAGTTGAAAAATCCGAAAGCTATGAAACATTGGGGCGGCTAGAGGGGTATACAAAACAACCAGCTGTTACAGTATGAAGCTAGGAACTGAATTTTATAAATAATATATTTTAACTAATTGATAAGTTTTGCGTCCACATAATAGAATATTTATTTAAATTTTTTTTTTATGGACATCCCTTCAGACAAGACGTGGAACCACTAAATGTAAGGATCTTATCTATATACTTATAAAATTGAAATTATATGTCTGTCCGTGTGTGTCTGTGTGTACATTTCCCTACCGAACTACTCTGTTCATTTGCACTCTACAGACTCGAGATTTGGCATAAGGGATATTGATATTTGCGAAAGTCTTTTTAATCGTTTTATGGTCAAAAATTTGGCTGTCAAGGGGTAAAAGTTCAACGATTTGACCTTTGAAAACTCTACCTAATTCCTCCGCCAATTTTGGGTCTAAACACTTTAAATTTTAGATGTAGGTTACATTAACACGAGTCAAACTTTTTAACGTATATATATATACATATGCGCATATATATATATATATGCACATATATATATATGCACATATATGCACATATATACATATGCACATAAATATATACATATGCACATATATATATATGCGCATATATATATACATATGCATATATATATATACGTATATATATACATATGCATATATATATATATATATGTATATATATATATATATATACATATGCACATAAAGTTATGAGCAGTACATAGGGCTCTCGCAAAGCCGGGCTGGACTGCTAATAAGAACGAAAGTAGGTTATCTGAAAGACAGCAAGTACCTATTTACTACCTATTTACTGTAGTCTTGAAAAGACCAAACTTATAGGCAAGGGGTAAACTGTCAGCAGGAAAAGTGTTCCACATGGCTACGGTTTTAGGGAAGAAACTACTGGAAAATCAAGTGAGATTACAATGATGTTTCAAAACAGTGGATCCAAGGAATGAAGCAGACAATAGATCAGAACATTCTGAAGAACACATACTATAATAATATTTATATAAAAAAGAAAAAATAGATTGAGAACAGTAACACTACGTATCTGACACACAGATGCGTTATATATATGTGGTCAGTGGATAATTATATTAAAAAAAAACAATGTATATATGCAGCTCCCCATTTGAGGGTACCAAATCGATAAAAGGGAAAAGTATTCCCAACTCGCATTTAGGTAAAAATGCACTTACGTATAAATAATTGAATTAATTTAAAAAGTATCGCGAACGAAAACAAATAAATAACATACACCCACAGATACACACACACACATACACGCACACACACACACACACAAACACACACACATACACTCACATGCACACACACGCACACACACACGCACACACACACATACACGCACACGCACACACACACGCACACACACACACACACACACACACATATATATATATATATATATATATATATATATATATATATATACCATGTTAAAGGTATTCAAGAGTGACAACTAGGGCTATGACAAGAGAATATTATTTTCATTATTTTTAGTCTCAGGTATATATCAGTTAATATCTTATATGTTTTTAGATAGGGTAATGTGGTTCTTAACTGATTAACTGTGTCTAACTGTATCGGATATATACTCGAGAGTCAAGGCAATGATAAGAATATGCTGTTGGCATAGATCCAGTAATAACTAATGAATTTAACAAGGTTATTTAGAGAACTAAATGAAATAAGAGCAAGATATATTTTTATTAATGTAAACAAATATACATGATCACAACACTGTTTTAGACAGATGCTCGATTAATATATATATATATATATATTGTTTTTAAAATATAATTATCCATTGATACATGTTTCGTCGTCTACAACTCAGCAGGGTGGCTAAATCTAGTGGGATTCGAAGTCGAGACCCTAACGGTAATGAATGATATTTGGTTTTAGTTTTGCGATATGTTTTGAATGAATTCAATTATTTACGAAGGTGCATTTTTACCTAAATGTGATTTGGAAATAATTTTCCCTTTAACCAATTTGGTACCTCCATATGGGGAGCGGCATATATATTGTTTTTAAAATAAAATTATCCACTGACACATGTTTCGTCGTCTACGACTCATCAGAGTGGCTGAATCTAGCGAGATTCGAAATTGGGACCCTACGTTAATGAGCCTAAACTATTAACCCGCTCGTCCATTTCGCACGACTGCTTTTTCATTTGTTATCGAGGCAATTCAGTTTATCCCAGAACGCCTACCCCCCCCATACCTTAGCTTCTCTCAAATAAGGGATTAGATTACTGCTAATCGACTGAGTACCAATGTTGCTCAGCCATATTTGTAGGTCAGCGTGTATTTATCCTTATCCCTTCTTTGTAACTGCTTCATCTTTGGAGGGTACACTGAGTGTGTTGATTGAAACACATTTAGGAAGGGTTCGTCCTACTGTTCATATATATATATATATATATATATATATATATATATATATATATATATACGAGCGGCAAAAAGACGGTCCGCATTTGTAATTTTTTGTAAAAAATGCAAATATAGGCTAAATTTTATGTAACTATTTAAACAACCTATGTATGTATAGTGCCAGCAAAAGCAAAGTCCAAAAACTGCAAATTTAAGCTAAATATAATGTAACTGTTTAAACAAACTATACCTCATTTGATTGACCTTTTATTCTTTTATAATTTTACCTGTTCATAATTGACTTTTAATTGAAATATTCTAGTGTTCACGTCAATTTAAAAAAATAACTTCAAATTAAGGAGGCAAAAAGAAAGTCCGCAATATGGAAAATTGTTATTTAAATGTAACTTTAGGACATTAATGCAACACTAATACAATAGAAACACAATGAACTAGTTTATATTTAGTAGCGTAGCCCTTGTGCAATTTGACAGCCTGCAGTCTTTTTTCGATACGAAAGACTGTGCAAAAGCACCAAAACACCGGAAGTGTTCGTGATACAAAATCTGGTCATCCTAGAGTTACTTCTTACAGGAAAGACAATGCCATCAA
>NC_136523.1:60163786-60193786 GCF_053919585.1 Euprymna scolopes | reverse complement strand
AAGATTTTTTAAGAAAAAAAATATTATTTAACAAAGTTTTATTCAACCAATTCACGTATTCTGCTCTCAATATGTGAGAACATGTTTACTTGCAGGGGGGATTAAACCATAGTTTGATTTTTAATACTGCCGTGAGAAATAATTACATGAGACTCTGATAGCTGTTTCGTGCATTTTAAATTTTAATTCTACTATCCGTATTTTTCCCGTGGCTCTATTAAGTTATATCAAATTATAAGAATTTGTTTCAATCAACTTTGTTCGGAAATTTATTTTTAAAGCTAGTGTCCTTTCACTCTGATCTAATTCGGGCGCCATGAAAGTTTTTTTTTTTAAATTGTTTGTTTTGGGGCAATCTTGTTATTCTGTTTAAGATAGAAGTATTTGATTATTTTTTCATGAGTAGTGCAACATAAGGTTTTTTTTTTATCCATGTAGGACAAGATATGGTTCGGTTTGCGGTAGGACTTATGGATATTATTAGCTAAATTTAAAGTAATATCCAACAAGTGTGCACCGAGAAATAATTTTAGCAAAACCGTGCACCTGCAAAGAACAATAAAATAATTATCAAATGTACCAAAATGTCATTTAAATAAAACTAATAAACCTGGCTCATACATCTGTGTGAAGAAGCAAAAAACTTAGTATAAAAGGAAAGTTGAAAATATTATGATTGCAATGTCATTTTCGGCAAAAGTTACACAAGTGTAATCAAAGTTATGTCAATCTTGTGAAACAACAGTTGCTACAATACTATTTAAAAAGTACTTATTCCGCGGAGTTTCGAAGAATACTATTCCTATTATTCTTCTCATCAGAGGACATAAAGAAATCAGCAAATTATACTTGTAGCAATGATAGAATTTTCTATTTAAGGCATTAAGTGAAACCGCAATTTATTGTAGCTATAAATTGCCAAATAAAAAAATAAAAAAATATTGGATATGTAAAAAAACTTATATGAAAACAAAACGCGCATATTATTTCAGCTTGAATTAAACTCTTCTAGAGTTGATCCTAAATGCAAAATAATTTTTTAGACAGAATATATTCCAAAATAAGTCCAGCGTGACAATGCATATATTCCAATTGGAAAGTTTTAAAAATCCTGTTGAAAGTTTACAAAACAGCTGAAATAACGAAAATTGTTTTTTTTCCTGGCAGTGCAGTAGTCAAAAGAGAAATCTGTCCCTAGTCAAATGGGACCTAATAGTAAGAAGAGAGAAATCCAAAATGAGAACCTTCATCTTCGGCTTAAAAAGAAAAAGTGATTTCAAGCTTGGGAAAAAACAAAAAAACAAAACAAAAAACAAAACAATATATATATATATATATGTCATCATCCTTTAAACATAGCAGAAATACAACAATATTATTAATCAATCATTATAGAATTTTGGAACAGAACTGCTAACCATTATGACGAGTAATGAAGAGGACAAATCGTTTTAGAAGCTTTTCTTTAGAAATATAATAACATTAATTTTTATGAAATACTAGCCTGGATGTCCAGGGTTGCCCTGGGTTGCCTGGGGCTGCCAGGGTTTTTGGAAGTATGTATTGAGCAAAAAAACAAAACAAAAAAACAACAACAACAAAACAAAACAAACAAAAAAAACAAGTGGTAGTAGGCAGACAGGCTCGAACCCGTACCGCGAAGGAGCAAAAGAACGGGGAAAAAACCTTGACGTCTTTGCTTTTGCGCTCATTGCCAAACCGGAAGTTGCGAAGGTCTACATTAAGGATAATCAATCAGAAAGAGGTGATGACTTTCAAAAATATCTGCGAAAAATGCTCAGTTGAAGGTGAAGAAATTAATGTTTTTGGCCGATTTGTCGATATTTGTCGTCCGAAACGTTTAGCTTTAAAATGATACCGATCTCGTGTAAATTCGTCGCCTCTGTCGAAGGTTTTAGGCAGACATACAAACATACATACAAACATACATTTAAACAGACAGGTGAAATTATAGATTAACGATAAGTATAAAAAAAAACAAATGTAGAAATATTTCCTATGATCTCACGAGGGCGTAATATTGGAACATTTTAAAATTAAAATAATTGAGATTTTCATTAAATTTGGGCAAGAGTTCTTTAATTTCAGTTTATTATTAAGACTCTTTAAAATCGAGTTTGGAAATTTTTCTAAAATAAAAACCACACAAAGAAATTTATCAAATACGAATAAGGTTTCTAGACAGAAGGATTAGTATCGTTTTATCTTAATTATAATTTTCAGAATAGGACAGAAAAACTTTGCTGATATATCTCTATAAAACAGTATATTGGTTATTAATAGCACCACTCATTTCATATATATATATATATATATATATATATATATATATATATATATATATGTGTATATATATATGTATAAATACGTATTTCTGTTTGTTTGTTTGTTTGTTCACAATTTGATTATTATATACGAAAGGTCCATTGCATTACTATTTCATTCATTTCTATACATAGTATGATTCTTGCAAAATATACGATTAAGAGGTGACGTTATTTGCATATTACAGCATATCTTAGCATTAAGTGAAACTAAACTTCACTCCTCCATTCCCTCTAACCACTTTAACATGCGTGGTTATCTCCCAATCTACCATAAGGACTCGGACAGACATATGCATATATATATATATATATCTATATTCGTAACTATATATTAATAGAAAAAAATCAAAGTTGTCCTCGACGGTCGTACATCTAAACAATATGACATAAATGCGGGAGTACCTCAAGGGCCTATCCTTGAACCTCTATTATTCCTGATATTCATAAATGACCTCCATGATAAAATTGTTTCGGAGATGGGTATATTTGCCGATGACACCACTCTCTATAACAGATATGAGGGGAAAACAAATGAACACTTATCCAAGGAAATGGCAGAAACACTAAAGGATGACCTCCAATCTGTAGTGGAATGGGGATAAAAATGGATGGTCACGTTCAATGCTGCTAAGGCTAAGCTTGTTTCCTTCAATAACTACAAGAAACCTTCTCTACCACCAATAGCAATGGCCAAGACATATTGCCTGAAAGTACTTCTTTTAAACTCCTCGGCCTAACATTTTCATGGAATATGAACTGGAATAGATACATTGAGAGCATTGCCAAGGCTGCTGCAAGGAAGGTTGGATCCCTCTACCGTGCTAGAAAACTACTTACGCCTGACAGTATCCTGTACCTCTATAAGGCCACCATTCGCCCATGTATGGAGTACTGTTGTCACATCTGGGCTGGTGCATCTGCCGCTTGTCTCTCGCTCCTGGACAGGTTTCAAAAGAGAGTCGCCAACCTGATAGGTCCTTAACTGTCATCTAGGCTTCAGCCTCTGTCCCATCGACGAGATGTTGCATCCCTCTGCCTGTTCTACAAAACTTTAATGGTGAATGGTCTGACGAACTGCAAACACTTGTACCTCCCCGACGTAACTACCCCGACAAACCCAACAAGCTACTAAGTCTCACCCCTTTACAGTAGAGATCCCTAGGTGCAAGAAAGCCTTTTACTCCAATAGTTTCTTCCCCAGAACTGCGGGTCTTTGGAACTCCCTTCCGGGATTCTGCTTTCCCAACTGCACTGATATGCAGAAGTTCAAGTGTAATGTTAACACACATCTTTCTACTCATCTCCCTTCATAATGACCCCGCTAATTAAGTCCCTGATAGTAGCCCCCTGCTTCAAAATGGCACTGTGCCTTGTTTGGGGTGAAAATTGAATTAAAAAAAAAAAAAAACATTAGGGAAAATCGATTTTATTAAATAGTGATATGGTAGGTAGTCCATAGGAACCAATGAATTAAAAAAAATAAGCCTCTGGTCGACTTTGGCTAAGATTGAAACCGCTATCCTCAGACAATGCTTTTATACATCAAAGTTTTTCGTTCTTATCTAGTCTTCTATCATCGAGTCCACACCAGATTCGTTTTAAGCAGACATTTTCATGCTTTTTACGTGAATAATCGTCGGTAGCTTTTCACGAAAAATAAGTACATACTTCAGTTTTGTTTAAAAATAAAGTTACTTTTAATTTGGTTCAAATTATGTAGAAATGCTTTTTAAAAGTTACATACACATTTTATAAGTCATTTAAAATAATAATCTTTTCCTACCTTTTTTTCTTTGCTTGCAATTCAAGTACTCAAATTAGGTGTTTGTTTATTAACAAAGGGGACAATTTGTTTGCCTTTTTCCATTCGGAAAACGAATACATAAAAAAATAGGGTACTTATGTATCTACGTTACCGTACTAAAATAATAATGTTATTATTTCGAAAGTCATTCTTAACATGAAAGCGAGGATCTTGTTCACTATTTTTTTTACTTTTATCTAACAATATAACATGCCAAAAATAATTTAATTTAATTCGAAAATCACACACAATTACACGGTAACGAGTATGCGCAAACTTAAAAAAAATATTAGCGAACATTTAATGCTTAGTCAACTCACAATGTCAACAATGGCTTCCTAAACAATCTTTTGCAATTTAGTGATCGGGATGAAATACTAAACGTTTCTTATAAAGACATTCATTTAATAGTTTACACAGATGCACCTGAAAACGCTGTGCATTCTCATCCCGAATAGAGACAGCAATTCAAGCTCCTAAAATAACATGCTACATATCATCTATAATTTTATATATATTTTTTTCAACAACATTGATCAGATCCACTGATAATAGTTGCTGGTATTAAAAGGCAGTTTAAATGTAAAAAAAAAAAGAAAAAAAAAGAATTCCACTCTAGTCAAGTAAACCACAAAACAATTTCACTAGTAAAGATTAAATTATTTTTCGGAAATATATAGGTCTGTTCACGCAAGATTATCATATTTTTCTTTGTATTCAACAATTTCGTCGATAACTTATTTTCATTTATTTAAAAACAAAAAAATTCTTTCCGCATTCAGTGTTTTAATCTCTGTATTGAAAATTTTCAGCAGTTAATTCGTAGTCACTATGTTATATACATACTTACATACGAACAACGGCTGGGGATCTCTTGTGAATTTCAAACTCCCATGAAACTTTCTCCTTTGGAATAAGCCAGTTAAACCCGAATAGGGTTAGTGCCGCCGGACACAACGCCGAAAAACGACTGCTACTCGTACTTGTATAATATAAAATATTAATGTGCTAATTTCATAATATTAACTTAATTAAAAATAAATGAAAGTATTTAAATAGAATAAGTAAAGACACATACACAAACATTATATATATATATATATATATATATATATATATATACATATATGTGTGTGTGTGTGTGTGTGTGTGTGTGTGTGTTGTGTGGCATTTTTATATGGCAGTATAAACGAAAAAAAAATAGTTAAGTCTCTGGAAAAAAAGTGGTAGTAGTTCTGACAAGTCGTGTCGGCCTGAGATTTACCGACAGTCAGACGGCAGGGGGTTGGAAAAAATAGAAAAAGCAGTCTGGGATCCATAGGAGGGCAATTTCCAGATGGCTCCATTTCATGATAAGAACAGAACTAGTCCATAGGAACGGGGAGAATGCCCTTCTTTCCTATTCCCTGTTCCAAACTTCCCGCCAGCCCTTGACATTAATAACCCCCTATGCACACGCGCATGCGTACACGCGAAGCGTTTCTCTCGATCTCCTTTGAGATCACACACACACACACACACACACACACACACACACACACACACACACACACACACACACGTATATATATATATATATATATATATATATATATATATATATATATATATATATTATGATAAGTTTTTTTTTGTTTGTTTTATTTACCCGTTTTGATTTATTGTCGAGTTCAGTCATTTTTGTAACAGATTATATGTTTAGTTTGGATGTTTTGTTTTACGGCATATCAACCCTTTTTGAGTTATTTAATGCTGAATCCGGTTATTTTCTCAAGAGTTTTCTGATCGAGTTCTTTATATCTTTAAAATATTTAATCATAATGTTTCGTTTTTTTTTTTTTGTTTTATTTTACTTCAGTCGAAGTTCTCAGAAATCAAGGGGCCCACAACCTGGGGCTAACACTTTAGTTTGTTTTGTCGTATGGCATATAAAGCCTTTTTGCGTTATGTAATGTCAGATTCAGTAAAAGTTTTGCTTTTTCAAGTTGTTTGCATCTTCATATATTTATTCAGATTGTTCGGTTTGATTGTTTTGTTTGTCTGACTTAGAAAGAAAAAAGTCAGGCGCTAACCGACGACAAGTTCTATTTACTTGAAATTGCCTGAGAGAGGTTAAATACATTTATAATAAGATTTGAATAACATTTTTCTATTAAGTTTCATTGAGGCAGGCACACACACACACACACACACATTTATATACGTACATACGCGCACGCACATATAATTACGCATATACATGCATATATAAAAACGCACACACACACATATAGACATATATAAGAATGCACGCACACACACGCACGCACGCACGCACGCACACACACACACACACACACACACACACACATATATATATATATATATATATATATATATATAAATTGCGTGTCAAATTATTAACGAGATTAATTTTTTTTACCAGTTTCAGAAACTTACCGGTGGTTTCGTATGAAAAGCTTCGGAAACGTTCGCAATGCTGAGCTGCGTGTACTGTGAAATGTTTGTACTGTTCCGCGCAATGTAAACAACTTGCCATCTCAATGGTCGAATTCACGGTATTTGGAGTGTGTCAGATCATTAACAAGGCAGTTTGTTTCGTCAATAGAACGTGTCCTAAATTTTGTTTGCGTATTTCTAAAAAGAGTATTATTACAGAACAGCTAGCAAAAGGTAAAACTACCCTCGAAATATCGAAAATGATAGGAAGGTACCATCAAACCGTAAAGAACTTTGTCAAGGACCCTACAAAGGTACGTAAGAGAGCTGATGAAGGAATAATCTAGAGTTGTTTCACGCCGTTCTCTTCTCTTAAGCCAGATTGAAGAATGTCTAAAAAAAAAAAAATACTCGATGTCGTCTTCTGCAAGAAGTGGCAAAGTCTGTTAAGCTTGTGACAAAGCCTCCATTAAAGCAACGTCACATACAAAACCGATTGAAATGGGCAGAGGACAACATGAAAACGGATTTTTCTCAAGTTTTGTTCACGGATGAAGTGCGTGTCACTCTTTATTACCTAGATGGCTGGAGCAAGGGGTGGCTCTTAGATGGACAACATCGTCATCAGTGTTTAAGGCGTAAACAAGGTGGTGGTTGGATAATGATTTGGGTTGGGATTATCGGAGGTACATTAGTTGGTCCATTGGGGTGTCTCAGAAGGCGTAAAAATGACGTCAAATGCTTACATAGCTTTTCTGAAGGAGCACTTTGAACCATGGCTGAAGAAGCAAAGGTTGACTTTCAGAAGAACCATTATTTTTATGCAGGGTAATGCTCCCTCACATACAGCAAACAAAAGCAAAGAGTATTTGCACCAACCGGGGTTCTCTGGGCTACAGAAGATGGAGTGGCCTGCGAATTCACCAGATTTGAACCCAATTAAAAAACTTTGGAGTATCATGAAGCGACGCTTTTATGCAAGTGGACGCCAATTTAAGAGCAAAGATGAGTTGTGGGATGCTCTCCAAGAGGTATGACAAAATTGCAAATTTTACTAATTGTGTGGACCAACGGCTTTTACAAGTTATTCATAAAAAAGGATCGCGTATCCCCTACTAATTATGTCAACGTAGAAATTGCTATATAGTCATTATGTTCTAAGCATTTTTTCTAGTTCATTTAATGTTTGAAAATTATTTCAATAAACAAGTTATGGGTATATTGTTTTTTTTCTCAACCTCGTTAATAATTTGACACACTAAAATCAACAGATATTCCTATCTCTGCCATAGTTTTGCTAATATTCATTGTAATACTTTTATTTTCTGACTGGAGTAGCTGAATAGTATTGTAATCACTTTCTCGAAGTTTCATGGATTTTTATTCACTCGTTCCTTAAATATAAAAAAATGAAAACTCGTTAATAATTTGATACGCAGTGTGTGTATATATATATATGTATATATATATGTATATATATATATATATATATATATATATATATATATATATATATATATATATATATATATATATATATATAAACAGGGCGTTTCCTAAATCAGTAAAGGACCGTACAAAAATTAGATTAAGTTATTTTCACATAAATCATATTATCTCAAATACAGTTTCGGTATTTGCCCCGCCTTACGATGTTATTTATAATGTGTTTTGATTACATACATGTGTATTTTGTTACTAATTTTTATTTCCCTACCCCGGGGTCCTACGGTATATATATATATATATATATATATATATATATATATATATATATATATATATATATATATATAAGCATTATAAATTTTAAATAAAGTATATATATATATAAGCATTATAAATTTTAAATAAAGTATACAACGTTTTAATTATCTGATAAGGAGTACAAATAAACTTAAAAAGCCTTATTCTGCGGAGTTTCGAAAAATGCAATTTTTCTCGTCTGAGGAAAGAGGTTTTTAAAATATTTTGCCGGTTACTGCATTGAAAGAAACTACAAATATGAAATTATACATCTTTGCATAAAACGTTATTAGACAGTTAGTGAAAGTTTATAGGAATTCAAAATGATTATGAAAGCAGGAAACGGGAAAAGAGGGAAAACGGATACGGTAAAAACCATTGAATTAGAAGGTAAAATCCAGAAGAGGATAAATCCCAAATACGTTAATTGGTAATCCATTGGTAATCCATAAAGAACGGGGAAAACAGAATTATAAATGTCCAGGCTAAATCAATGCTTCCAGAAAAAAAATCAGATAATGGAGAAGTAAATTTCCAGTTTTTTAAACATTTTTGTCAAAAATAATGGATAAGGAAAATGGAAGTGTTTAAGTCAAGATTTAAGGGATAGCAATAAAAGATTCAAACTGGAACAAGGAAAGGGAGAAGTATGAAAAAGAGGGGGAAATGAAAATGAAAGGGAATGAACAAGGAAAGAAGAATAGTAAAAAGCCGAAAAATAACGCTAGAAAGAAATATGGAGAGAAAAAGTGAGTAAGGAAAAAGGTAAGAGACTCACAAAAAATAATAAAGAGGAATACAAGAAATCTCTTATACTATGTAAATTTATATCCTAAGGTTTAAGGTTTAAGAAGTAAGCTTAGTAATTTGTAATATTTGGATCTTTTCTTATGTTTACAGTGGGAAATAAGTTCGATGTTGGAATTGATTATGTTGATACTTTGGGGCGAAGCAATTATACATGTAGCTTCGGGTATGCAAATGTGACAAGGCTTAGAAACTGGAGGATAGCCCAATAGAGAAAGAGGTGTTTTTAATTTAAGTTTTTTAAATATAGGAGTTAATAAAAGATGTTTCCTGGTAATTATCATTATTACAGGAAGAAGTGTGGTTCAATATTCTAATATTTATTAATCTTGAAGTAGCACAAATATAAATGTAAATCTTGTTTGGCGTTTGCGTAGTATTAATAGTATGTGGATTTCTGTTAATATTTGGGACAGGATTGCAGTTTAATCCAAGGTTGTTATAATTAGCAATATTAAATTCAAAGAAATAAGCCTAGTAATTTGTAATATTTGAATCTTTTCTTATATTTACAGTGGGAAATAAGTTCGCTTTTGGAATTGATTATGTTGATACTTTGGGGCGAAGCAATTATATATGTAGCTTCGGGTATGCAAATGTGACAAGGCAGTTTAATTCAAGGTTGTTATAATTAGAAATAGTAAATTCAATATTATAATCAGTAGCTCTGGTGAGTTTAGACTATTTTAAGTGTTTTGATAAAAATAAGGCGGGTTATTATTATTATTATTATTATTATTATTATTATTATTATTATTATTATTATTATTATTATTATATTCATCAGTATTGATATTATTATTTATGTTGCTAATTGGGAAGTGGTTGTTTGTTGGTAAAAGAGTTGGCGGATCGGTCGAGTACTCATTGGAGTTCTATTTAGAGTAGCAGAGAAATGAGGGATCCGTGTTATGGGAGGAGTATTTCCAACTATTGTAGGGGTATTTCGTGGTAACTTAGTAACAGTACACGAATATTTGACATCCTTTTGTTTTTGAGTGGGCTTATTGTTACAATTGAAGTTAGCTTTTGACATCATGGGGAAAGGAGTGGCCTGAGCTAATTTGATTTTTTATTGTTCGAAGCCGGTATCGTCTGTACTATATTGGGGATTGTAGAATAAGAAATTTTAATTGAATTTTTGTTAAATATTGTACTATATCTATGTGTTTTTTAAAAAAAATAATTTTCTACAATCTTAAAAAAACCCTTTAGTATTCGTTTTAACATTTGAGTTGAAGGGGGTGGGGTGAACCAAATAATTTTCTTTTTCCTAAGACGATTGCTGGAGGTTAAGCTTGTTATGATGTTGCACTGGGTTGAACTATGTTAGTAAAACGTTATTACAGTTATTATTCGGCGGAATAGAGTATTTTCTGGAGGCTGATTTATTTTTAGCCATGTTATGCGTAATTACAAAGGTTAGACGGCTGGTAACGGGGACATTCTGGTTATTTTGTATGTTTTCACTATGTCCTCAATTTTTAAGGAGTTATTAGCGAAGGGTGAAGAGAGAGAGGGTACTATGGATATTACAATAAAAGTAGCGTGATTGAAAAACTTGTGAACATAGACAAATTGTAAATTAGTCTTATAGTAGGGACTGTAGTATTCTTGTTAAGGTTTAGCGTGGCGTCAAGATAATTAGAAGCTGTTTTGTCTGGTATAGAAAGGCTAAAACTGTACAAAAAGCTGTATAATTTTCTAATAGTTTTATTGTATTCACTTGGTAAAGGTTTAGTAGCGAATAGGGCATCATTTCTATAAAGACTCCCTTGGACGCGTTTAAAATGATGTTTAAGTTCTTTTAAAATGTAATGGCTTACCTTAGCAGAATCTAGAACCTATTATAGTATCAAGGTTATTGGGGGTGTCGTTTCTAGTTCAAAATTTATCGTTGAAGTGTATAAGAGACTTTTTGCAAGATTAATTTAGTTTTCAAATCTGTTAAATCAGAATTCTCTTCGCGAAAATATGGGCCTTATTTAAGAGGATAGCAGAAATTGACTGGTAATAGTTGTTGATGTCAATGGTTATATAACTGAGGATATGCTTATGTTTTACGAAAAGAAACTAGTTAATTACAGAGTCTGAGTTTTGCCAGAGAGGGAAGCTAAATTTTTTTTCTAATAGAGGGGATAATTCTATCTTAGATTTTCTTATATAATGAACCTAAGTCAAAACTAGATGGACAAATCTATCTAAGAGATGTGTTCTTGTAAAAATAGTTCTATGGTCTTAAGGATAAATCTATGTGTGCTTGCTGACAGTATTCATAGAGGTCAATGATATCTTTGCCTCTAAGTTTATTCAACCCTGAATGTTTTGTGGAACTATTTTATAAGATTTATGGAGCTTTTGTAAATGAGTTTTTTTATATTATTAGTAGTCAAGTTTATAATGATTTTTTGTCATATCGGCAGGGACGAATAAATTTTTCTTTACCTTTTACTGCAAAATTGTTAATTTTTCTAGTAATTGGATTTAAATTTTATTTTTGTTTTGTAAATTCGATTTTCTCAACTAAATTTAGCACAGAGTTTCCGCACTTATTTAGGTGGGGGTTATGTTTAGGGGGACTGTGGTTTTAAGTCCATAGAAATTAAATCTTTTTTTTTTCAGTAAGAGCATTGTTTAAAGATTTCGGGTGGGATTGGAAGCAGAAGAATTAGGTTATTTATAATTGCCTTCTATCTTATATTTTATATATATATATTTATATATTTATAATTGCCTTCTATCTAATATTTTTAAGAGGGTATTAAGGGCCTTAAAATTGTTACAAATATATTCCTGTTAAGAATAGATAAGAATATTTTTCTGCAGAGTGTGGGATATATTCCTTGTCAAACATATCTGGGAAGAATGAAAAAGCTCAACTCAAAAGGAGCTTAAATTAAACAGAAAAAATAATACTCAGTTTACAAATAGAAAAATGTATGCTCAAAATGAATATAAATAATATATATATTTATATAATAATCCAAAACAGATATCAAAGATCAATAAATCCCAAAAAGAGATAAGGATTAAATACAATGAAAAATCATTTTATTGAAAATTTGTTCAAATGTCCTTACAAAACATTATAAACCTATACAGAAGGTTTACAACATTTTAACTTATTCTGCGGCTTTTTGGAAAAATGCAATTTTTCTCATCACAAAGAAATAGGTTTTTAAAATATACAATAAATTTTGCAGGTAAATGTATTGAAAAACTACAAGTATGAAATTGACCATATTTGCATGAAAAAGTTATTACACAATTAATGAAGGTTTATAGGGATTCAAAATAGTTATGGAAGTAAAAATGTATATATATATATGTATGTATATATATATATATATATATATATGTATATACATACATACATTTATATATGTATATACATACATACATACATATATATATATATATATATATATATATATATATATATATATATATATATATATGAAATAAAATGGAGGTGGAAGGACCTGGATACTCAACGTTTCGCCCGATTTATGCGGGCTTCTTCAAGAGGGATGGTCATTGACGAGAGAGTCGGAGGATTGGAGCTATATATAATGATGGGGAGAGCAGCGTGTTTTCCTTATGTAAATTAGATGTCATATGTACATGTATATACCATTTATGAGAGAAAAAAAAATAAATTAGAGTAAACTAGAGTAGTGGATTACGTCTAAAAGATAAAATATCGTAGAGATTAAAAAAAAATTGTGTTTGGAAATATAGCGGTGATAGATTAAATAAATAAAATGACATGAGATTACGAAAGAATCTTTTTTAAATTAGAAATAATTGAATTGGGATAAAATAGCGCAGTAACTTAAAAGATGGTGTCTAAAAATAAGAATAGGAGGTGATAAAATGGAGTCTAAAAATAGATAATGATAAAATACAGTAAATAAGTAAAATAAAAATAAAATTAAGTGAAATTACGAATTTTTTTTTTCGTAATTTCACTTAATTTTATTTTTATTTTACTTATTTACTGTATTTTATCATTATCTATTTTTAGACTCCATTTTATCACCTCCTATTCTTATTTTTAGACACCATCTTTTAAGTTACTGCGCTATTTTATCCCAATTCAATTATTTCTAATTTAAAAAAGATTCTTTCGTAATCTCATGTCATTTTATTTATTTAATCTATCACCGCTATATTTCAAAACACACTTTTTTTTTTAATCTCTACGATATTTTATCTTTTAGACGTAATCCACTACTCTAGTTTACTCTAATTTAGTTTTTTTTTTCTCTGATAAAATGTATATACATGTACATATGACATCTAATTTACATAAGGAAAACACGCTGCTCTCCCCCATCATTATATATAGCCCCAATCCTCCGACTCTCTCGTCAATGACCATCCCTCTTGAAGAAGCCCGCATAAATCGGGCGAAACGTTGAGTATCCAGGTCCTTCCACCTCCATTTTATTTCATATCGTCGGATTTAATCCAGCTCAACAATCATATATATATATATATATATATATATATATATATATATATATATATATATATATATATATATATATATATATAATTATTTCAACCTCAGGAAGTTTTCCTTAAATCATTACAAGTTGTTTCAATCAACAGGACAATAAAATTATCCTGCCCATCTCGTCAGACATTCTTAGCCAAAATAAATTAGAGAAAAGAAGATTCTTTTACATTACATATGAGTATCAAAAAACCAAGAGTTGAAGTTCTTGATGTAGAGGGGGAAGGAAGAGTGAGAGAAAAGAAAAGGAAAAGGAAAGGGGTGAGGGGGAAATATAGATTATATTTATAGTTTGAATTGAAATACAAGTTTAAGAATAGAAGAAAGAAATTCAAATGAATTAAAACGAAAAGAGGAGATTGTTATATATATATATATCCACCATTAAGCGAGCATATAAAAAATAATATACCCAGGGAATTCTATAGAATAATAGATAAAAACTTCCCCCGGAGAATGAATGAAGCAAAATAACAAATAAAAACTCTGTAAAATTATCTTTCTCAACGTCTAGCAACTTAACTAACACTATAATCAGCTCCAAAAATAGAAAAATCAGCAAAATTAGGAACAATAACGAACTAGCATCAAATGAAAGTATCTTAGACAGAAAATGTAATTGCAGAATACCTGGGAATGTCCGTTGGGTGGGAAATATCTAATCCTGGAAATAGTGTATAAATGCGAGCTAAAAACCGACAATACTAAGAAAATATATCTTGGAGCCACGGAAACAGTGTTTCAGGACAGATATAGAAACCGCGTATTATCCTTTAAAAAGGAACCTGAGATAGAAACTAATAGAGATGGCGTAAACGATAGCATAAGGGGGGTACAAGAATCAGCATTAAAAATAAAAACAAAAAGAGGAATACAACTGCATTAGGTGATTGGGTTAGGGAACTTAATAGAAATAATGAATATTTTGAATTAAAATGGTCAGTAGTGGACAGGGCGAGGAAGTATAGCCCTGAGAAATCAAAAAGGCGCAATCTATGTTTATTGGAAGCCTTTTATATAGTGAATTCTAAAGAGGAAATTTTGAATAAAAAACTACATGCCATGCTGGGATGTCTTCACGGGAATAGGTTTCTGCTATCATGCCTTAAATGTAACTGAGGTATAACTTTTTACAACAATAAGGATCCTCGGATGTAAGGATTGAATATTAATATAGAGTTAAATAGCTGGGAATGATATTGTCTAAATGGAGGATTCAAATCTAATAAGCAAATATAGTTTCTATTATTCTAAACTGGGTAAAAAATATAAATAAAGTATAAAGCTCATCTAAGAATGGAAATTTTGTTCCATAACGGTGAGCATTTTAGATATTCAGTTGTAGCAGTATTGATGGTGAAATAAGTGATATCCTCTTCAAATCAATAAAACAACTTAACAATAAACTAGCAATTATTATTAAAAATATAAATTAGCAATTTGGGGGACTGGAAATTAATTTAATTGATTTCGTCATCTGACATCGTAAGTTTGTAGAATCCATGCTGGTTTATTTATTTACTTACTTTGCTCTTTGTTCTAAATAAATTATATATCTTTAATTTGTTAAACAAGCTATCATAGCACTTTTTGGATCTGTTTGATTGAATTAAGTATTAAATCACTGACGCTTTCTAGTAATCACTAAACCGAAAACATCAAACGGCCTGAATTATTTCCCTTTAGCTGGTATGGGAAATAATATTGATCTTTTTTCCAACAGAATTAACTATTAGCAATTAAAAACATAATCGGATTATCTCCCTTCGTAATTGTTTTTTTAGTAACGATATGGAAACATATTTAAATAGAATGATAATGAATTTTAAACATTAGTTTTACTCGAAATGCTGTATGAGGATAATTATATATAATGCAGTTTTTTTCTTTATTCTCATATTCAATTAAACATTAAACCTAAAATGGTCTTAAATCCAAGTATTAAAATAATCGAAAATTTGTAAACATTAATTGCCACTAATGAGCAAATACGAAACTAAAATTAACCGTAACGTTAATGCAAGGTTGTTATGGACATGTTGTAAATATACGAATAAAAATTAAAAAAAAACTTCTTTTAAAAAAAATTAATTATGTGAAATACAGAAATAGTGAAATCTAATTAGGAACTCAACGAATGGGATATATACATTTTTTTTAATTGCTAAGTTTTTTTGTGGAAACTTCTTATGACTTTGTTCTTAAATAAAGATACGAAAATTAGGTGATATATTAATATTTAAATGGGCTTTCCAAAAAGGTTACCTCAAGGTTAAATGTTTCTCACATGCTTTTTTTCCGTTAAAGGAATGTTTCTTTCTTTTCTTTTTCTTTAAAGAATGTTCTATTGTCAAGAGTGTCTTTATTCATAAAGTCTGAAGAAATGCTGGGTTTGGAAAATTTTCAAACGTTATAATGTTTGAAATTGTTGACCGGGCATGCAAACAATTGTAACGTAAAATGAAATACACTTTTGTTGCTATCAACACCTTTTTTGAAGTCTTGATTTTGCTTATATATATATATATATATATATATATATATATATATATATATATATATATATATATATATCTGTGTGCGTGTGTGTGTGTGTGTGTGTGTGTGTGTGTGAATAATTTTATAAGACATTTGAATGATACTGGACGCACTGCCATAATTATCAATTGTCGAAGTTTTTTTAAAAAATAGTTTAACCATATATTATTAAAAAAAGAAAAATCAGACAGCGAAAAGACACTAAACTACATTCTAAAATATTTTCTTTTCTTTTTTTCTTTTTTCTTTGATACGTTTTTTAACGGTATTCCCCCCTCGGTGTCCTACGTTCATTTAGAAATCTTATTAGATTTTTTACCTAACCTCTTATTTATAATATTTTCTCTAATTTATGGTTTTTAAACATTAAATTAGACCTGAGGAGAAAAAATCGAAAAAAAAATATTTTAGAAGTAAGTTTTTGTTTCGTTAATTGTAAAAATGTTTGATCTTAATAAATATTGGGCTTAACTACTATAAAAACACCTCGATAATTTATAATATATATATATATATATATATATATATATATATATATATATATATATATATATATATATATATATATATATATATATATATTATTTATTTATTTATTTTTTAAACAGTAATCTACGTACATGCATGTTTCTGGGCCCAACATATATATATATATATATATTATCAATTATCGAGGTGTTTTTATAGTAGTTTAGCCCAATATATATATATATATATATATATATATATATATATATATATATATATATATATATTATTATTATTATTATTATTATTTTTAAAACAGTAATCTACGTACATGCATGTTTCGGGGCCCTACCTATATATATATATATATATATATATATATATATATATATATATATATACATATATATATATATATACATATATATATATATATATATATATATATATATATATATATATATATATATATATACATATATATATATTAGCGGTGGGAGCGTCGTATATATTATTTTGGAGTCGTGATTTCAAAACTGAAAAAAAAGTATTTAGGTGCCATTGGCAAGAATCGAAACCGAAGCTAAACGGTGGCAATAAAAGCTGTTGGCAGTACTACGGTACCAACGTGACACACGTATAAACTCATTAAGACTAAATTAAACTTAAACTATACTAAGATGAATGCACAAAATGTATAACAATTTTTCAATTTTGACCCATTTAGGACCTCTTAACAACTATTTTTACCGGCTAAAGACCCATAAAAAACGGCCTGTAAGAAAACTCAATCAGTTCAGATCCCTAGCTCTGCAATATCGTTTGGCAAATGGATGGCATATTTTCATGATAACCTTCTATATATACAACGGAATTTTTTTCGAGTTTGCTTTCGCAATAGAACTGTATTCGTCGTCTTTTTTTATTTGTGTTCCATTTATTATTCGGTCTTGTCTTTCATTATTTATTTAGTCTGAAATTAAAAAGTCAACATTGGCAGAATACCAACCAGGTACTTATGTAAGATATCAATTAACCCTAACACATAATGACATCCATATCTTTCTTCTGAGCTCTACAACTGTTGCATTAGTTAAGTGCACTTTGTCAATTATTATTAGAATATATATATATATATATATATATATATATATATATATATATATACAGTGTGTCCGTAAAGTTACTATACAGTCTTACAAGTTACTATACACTCTTACAAGTTACTATATAGACACCCTGTAATATATTAACAGTACAGTAAGATATTGTATTAAAGTATTTATTTGTAACAAAAGCAATAAAAAGAAACCTTTATGTTTATAAAAAATCTCAGAAAATACACGTGTTACATCCGAAAAGACTGTAACAATCAAGGCAAACAATTTCTATGACAAATATTCAAATTGGAGGCCTTCAGCTCCAATACATTCTCGACAACGTGACACCACACTCTGACAAACTTTGGTGCACAAGTCACGATTAATATTAACTATTAATACAAATATAATACAATAAAACAATAAGACTGTATAGTAACTTTACAGACACCCTGTATATCGCAGCGTATTCGTAGCGCAAAATTAATCATTTAATTATATATCAATCAGTGAATCTTTTATGCCCTTAACTCATCATCAAAAATAGCAACAATCAATCCGTCAAAGGTACCTAAAGTGCGTTTTGACGTGATTAAAATCCGAAAATTGGAAGAGAAGCTGCAAATACCTTATAATATGCTTCCATTATTGCTCTGCAATTGCATTAAGCTTCTTAAATAAGGATTGGTATATATTATAAGAAAACATGTATATATATATATATATATATATATATATATATATATATATATATATATATATATATATATATATTAGAGTGGCAATGCTTGCGAACTGTTTTATTATTTTTAAATCCTGAAATAAACAACCACTTGAAAACAAAAAAAAAAAAAAAAAAATGAACACCATGTTGGATTTTTTTTTTATCCGTATTTAGTCACATTGGCCTAAGGGTAAATTCCATAATTATAAATCTTACAGTTTCCACATTTTAAAAGTATAAAGGTTGGTAGAAAATTAAATTTTTATGCTTTTGGTGAAAATCGTTATTTTTATTTTATTAATCACTAGAAGGATGACCCGATGTTGCGTAACGTTGAGTAAGGGTTAACGAATATTTCACACTTTCAATAGTTTTATTGCCATCGAAATCTGTTAAATCGACCCATTTTTCAATAAAATCGATTGATTGATTGCCCGCTCTAGTCATGAACACACATCGTACATTGGGAAACAGCTTCACACGCCTCCCCGCACTGACTTAGCCCAAAATACACTGTTGTATACATTGCATAACCGTTTTTTTTTTAAATATAATGTCTTGAATTAAAGTTTAAAATGCAAAATGCAAATATCATGCTTCAATCGGTCTTTTAAACTTTTGTTTGAAACGCGAAGAAATTCCATTAAAAAAGAAACAATTTGGGTCAAAGTTAAAACTTTAATACAGTTTAACATCACAAGTGTATTTGATAAGTTTTATAACGCGCGTGCACACAGAGAGAGAGAGAGAGAGAGAGAGAGAGAGAGAGAGAGAGAGAGAGAGAGAGAGAAGTGTCCGACGTATAAAATCAACAGTATGTTCTTTGATAAAACAGAGGCGCGTTCAAAATAAATATTTTGTGCAGAACTGAAGCATTGACTTTTGCATTTATATTTAAATCCATGTCGCCATATAAAAATAATTTCATAAAATCAATGTAGACTACAATGTTTTGTGGACTAGCCGATCTCAACTGATTTCGGTGACAATAAATATCTTGGAAGTACTTAATATTCGTAGATGCTCATTCGATCCTGAGCAACGTCGGCTTTCTCTGCTAATTTTATATAATTCTAAATCGGCTTATAGTGTAAACATTTCATAAACGTTTTTGTTAGATTGAAAAAAAAAACACTTGTCAATTTTAATTATTCCATTCAACTACTGGACAAATATTAAGAGAACACACACATTATTATTATTATTATTATTATTATTATTATTATTATTATTATTATTATTGTTATTGTTATTGTTATTATTATTATTATTATTATTATTATCATCATCATTATCATCATTATCATCATTATTATTATTATTATTATTATTGGCGGCGGCGGCGGCTCACCTGAAGCTTTCACACGAGTCAGCAAACTATCTGATTGGAGACCTGTGGTGTTCTCTGGAAGCTGAGTGACAACAAGTCTCCCCAGACGTCCAGCTCTCTCCTCCTCCTTCGAGAGCATTTGCAAATAAATTTGCATCATCGCAACAGCCTCTTACCATTGATTTCTCGCTGGCAGTGGCCATTGGTTTATACTGGAATTTGAGTGGCACTAAGCCTCCCCAAGATCTAAGTTCTCTTTGCACTTGTCCAGCGGAGGTCTGGCAAGTGCTCCCTCCTCGGTCTGTCCATCCTCCTTGACCCTTCTCGGCTCTTTGTTATCACTTTTTTTTGGGGGGGGGTAACGGTGGTGAAACAATGGAGAGATGCATGATGGGGGGGATGTAGAACATTTAGATCTGCAGCTTCGGTGACGCTTCTACGCTATATTGTCTTCTTGTATTATTCTCCGCATTCAAGGGGTTTCCTTAATATTTCAGCCGTTTTCATATCGTTAGGCGTTGTATTTTTGCAGCTATTCCTCTGATTCCAATTTCTGCCATTCTTTTTTTCCAGGTTTTTTGGGATTGTACCTAGTGCTCCTACTATTATCGGTACTGTTTTGTATTTTCTTCATCATCCAAATCCCTTTTAACTCTCTGGCTAGTTCTGTGTATTTGCTTCGTTTCTCTTTTTCTTTCATACTCACATCGTGTCGAGGTGAATATTTTCCAGAGGTAAAGTAAACAATGAACTTTTAACGAGGTTAATACAAGAGTGCTCAATACCGAAGTAGAGCAAGATATACTTTTTATTTGTTTTAAATAAGCATTTTTATGCCGCTACACATTCATGGGCGTCTTTTGGTCAGCTAGTTACAAGGAACTAGAGAGTTGTTCAGACGATATTGTTTATACAAAAATTTAGTTCGTCATGAAAATTATTGAGGGATTCAGCGATCACAAAAATTACCAGGAGGTCACCTTATATGTCATTAATATATATATATATATATATATATATATATATATATATATATATATATATATATATATATACACACACACACACACACGCACACACGCACACATATATATATATATACTTATGGGGTGAATTCTTTGATCGGGGTATATGTGACTACTACAAGTGGGTGAATAACAATAATTATAATTATCATAATAATAAGAACAACAACAATAATAATTATAAAATATACCATTAATAATAATAATCAAATGCAAAACATATTTTTAAATTTAAAATTTCGAAAACTATATAATAATAATAATAATAATAATAATAATAATAATAATAATAATAATAATAATAATATTTGTAAATTTTTACGACATTCCTCAGCGTATTATAAACACCCCAACCTCCCCATGTTAAGAACGACTTTCGAAATAAACACTTCCCAACCTCGAAAACCGTCTTAAGCTGGGGAGGTTAGGGGTGTTTATTCCGAAAGCCGTTCTTAACATGGGGAGGTTAGGGTGTTTATAATACGCTGAGGAATGTCGTAAAAATTTGCCATAATAATAATAATAATAATAATAATAATAATAATAATAATACCAAATTATTAATATAATAATGATAAAAAAAAAGGTACAGTTCAGGGCCTATCAGGTTTGCAACTCTCTTTCGAAACTTGTCAAGGAGCGAGAGACTAGTAGCAGATGCACCAGCCCAAATGTGACAGCAATACTCCATACATGGGCGAATGGTGGCCTTATAGAGGTACAGGATACTTTCGGGTGTTAGTAGTTGTCTAGCACGGTAGAGAGCCTTCAATGCTTTCAATGTAATTGTTCCAACTGATGTTTCCTGTGAACGTTAGGCCAAGGAGTTTGAAAGATGTACTCTCAGATAAAGAGTCGTTAAGTTAATCCCCCTACGCCTTTGTTCCTATGCATTCCGCCTCGTTTTTTTTTTTTTTTTTTTTTTTTTTTTTGCGTGTGCCACCATAATCTGGCGCAACAAAAAAAATAAATGACGAGGGTCAAGTAGGATAGAAAAACCGAGAAGAGAAAGTACTAACCAGACTTCCACTGGATGGATGCGAAAAGGACTCGGACTTTAGAAAACGTGTTGCCATTAGAATTTCAGTGAAGATCAATGGTTGCTGCCAATATGATATCGATGACAAACAGTATTGGAATAACGCAAATTAATTTGCAAAGATTATCGAAAGAGGTTGTGCGCACTGGAAATCTGAGAACACTTGTCATTCAGGCTCCAGGGAACACCACTAATTTTGAATCTCAAAAAAAATTATTTGATGATAATCTGTGTAAAAACTTTTAGCGAATGAATGATAATCTATTATATAAATCGCACTTGTCTGTTTAAATGTATATATGTATGTATGTTTGTATGGATGTATTTATGCATTTATGCATGTATGTATGTATATATTTGTGTATGTATGTATGTATGTATGTATGTATGTATGTATGTATGGATGGATGCATGTAGGTATGTCTGCTTAAAACTCTCGGCAGAGACGACGAATTTTAACGATATCGGACGAGAAAGATCGAAAAATTGGCTAAAAAAATTAATTCCTTCACCCTCAACTGAGAGGTCGCTTTTTTGCGCCGGTATTTTCGAAAGTCATCCCCTATTTTCGATTGTCTGGCCTTAATTAAAACTTTCGCCACTTCCGGATTGCCGATGGATGCTACTGCAAAGACATCATGTTTTTCTTTCACGTTGTTTTCTTTCTTCGCGGTACGGGTTCGAACCTTTCTACCTACTACCACTTTTTTTTCTGCTCATCCCCCCCCCCCCAAACCCCCGGGCAATGCCGGACACCCATGCTAGTATTAAATAGAGGACAACGTTTTCAAAGAAATATCTCACATATATTGTTCTCTACTACCTGCTTTTATTTTAAGCCAATAATAATATACAGTTATCCGTTGCATTTAACCATAAGTAAATAGTTCAAAGATTTCTTGAATCAAAATAGGTGAAAGGTTATCAAATTTTTCTCAAACATCCGGTTAAAGAATACGAGTTTAACCATAAAGTGTATTGTTTAAATGTATTTCAACATTTTTGTTATTTTTTCACGATGTAAACAAGGCTATATATTAATGTTTGGACGATTAATCGGAATCGGGAATCATAAAAATCGGAAGATTTGGGGGCATCGGAATCGGTATCGGAATCGGAAATATTTGTGCCTATTTTCTGATGCCAAATCGATTCTTTCAATTGTCTTTTTATATTTGATTTGTTTTTAAACTAAATTCTGCCATTGCTGGTAATATTGATAAATTAGTAAATATTCATTGATTTTAAAATACCAGTAAAGCTAAAATCGATAAATCATCATCCACAAATGTAATTTTGGCGTGTAGGAAAATATCTGCAGGTGTTTTTACGAAAATTTGAGAAAATAACAATTTTACAGTTAAATAATTAGAGATTTATAAAGAATCAGAATCAGAATCGGTAATTGTATCGGAATCGAGAAAATATTGGAATCGTCCCATCACTATTTTATATTATTGTTATTATAGTGGAACTGTGCTTATCAAAATAGTTTCCATCAGTTTTGACTGTTTAATAAAGATATTTGCAATGTGGAAATAGTTTCGCTTTTCTTTTTCTTTTTTTTTTTTGCACGTTGCAAACATCCTTATTGAATATGTAGTACTTATTTATTTTTTACATTTGAAAATTGTCACGTATATAAAAAGCAAATAAAAAAAACAACAAGAGAAAAAGCATATTTGGACAATGTGTTCGGCCTTTGATCGTGCCGACATCATGCGCAAACTATTTTTAGTTTTGACAGCTATACAAATATGCCTCCTTTTCTGTTTTGTCAAATAAAAATGACCTCGATTGGTTCATAAATTGTTTTGTTGTTAAGCCATTGTGTTTCTTGAGGTCACCAAATCATATGGAGAAAAGAACGAAAATAAAGCAATATATTCTTACATATAAAACAAAGTTGTCAGCGTGTGTGTCATCCGATCATAGTAGTGTAGTATATTTTCTGTTGTCATCGGAAAATTCGTCCAGGTATTACTACTAGTGTAGTACCTATTCTGTTGTAATGATACAATTCTCACAAGCATTATTCTCTCCTTTAAACATTCAGTGTTGGATATGTTCGCAATGATACAATTTTAGCAAGTTAGGAACATATGCGACCAGAGAAAGCATATGTAAGAATTAAGTTTAAAAAGCACCTTTCGACCGATCTATACTTTGTGCAATAATAACTTATTTTCATACAGTTTCTTCTTTATATATATATATATATATATATATATATATATATATATATATATATATATATATATATATATGTGTGTGTGTGTGTGTGTGTGTGTGTGTGTACATGTGTCTGACGAGAAGGAAAGTATTTATTCGAAACACCGCGGATTAAGGACTATTCACTTATCTAGTGTTTCATTTTCAGATTAAATATGTTTTTAACTCATTTCAAAGTGTTTTTTAACATGTTTTTTAACTGTTTGTTCGTATATATATATATATATATATATATATATATATATATATATATATATATATATATATATATATATGTGTGTGTGTGTGTGTGTGTGTGTGTGTAGGACCCTGAAACATGCATGTACGTAGATTACTGTTTTTAAAAATAATAAATAAAGAAAAGAAATTATTATTTGTTTACGTTAAAAAAAAAAAAAAAAAAAAAATGGGCGATTTTCTAAAAAAAAAAAACGCCTGATCTACGAGGTGAAGACGCTAACCTTAAAATCGTTTAAAAAATAAACAACAAAATCTACGTGTATATATATATATATATATATATATATATATATATATATATATATATATATATATATATATGTGTGTGTGTGTGTGTGAGTGTTGGTTTCATGTTTTTTTTTTACACGTTGGTCACCGCTTATCAAGGCCCGGAAGCCACTCAGGGATAAGGGTTATTGCAAGTACAGTACGTTAGTGTGGAGATTTATTGAAGTGTTTACTTGAGCTGGCGGTTCATTAGGAGTTTGTTTACGTTGGGCTTGAAGACATCTAGGTTGTAGTCAGGTGGGAAGCAGGCAGACAGAATACAGTTCCACAGGCGTGCAGTTCTAAGAAAGAAGCTTTGTTCATGGAATCTACGTTTTGATTTAGGCACACATAAAGAGTGGGGGAAATTTTTGACTGATGATTCAGCTAGACGGGTGTTTTTCGTGAAAGATTGGCGAGGGAGGACCAGAGATTGGAGTTCAGACGAGCGCCTTCCATGGAAATAACGATAAAACAAGGATAGGCTCGCAACGTCTCTTCTGTGGGAGAGAGGTTGCAAGGAAGAGAAAAGGGCATCCCCCACTAAGCCACGAAGTCTATTTTGTACTCTGTCAAGGCAGGATAGGCTGTTTTTAACAGCTCCTGTCCAGATATGGCAACAGTATTCCATCCTATGACGTACTTGGCTTTTATATAGATAGAGAATTGCATCAGCAGTGAGATATCTTCTGGATCGGTAGAAGGATCCCACCATCTTTCCAGCGACCTTGGCAACAACCTTGATGTACGTGTTCCATTTCAGATCAAGAGTAAAGGACAAACCCAGAAGCTTGTCAAAACATGGGGCTTCTCCTAGACGAGAGCCATCCATTTCAATTGATGCCAGATGGGGATCAGAGCGTTGATGATGTAAATATAGGAGTTTGGTTTTAGATGCATTAAAGGTAACCAGCCACGTCTTCCTCCACTGAACCACGCTCTCGAGATCAAAGGAGAGAGAATCAGAGAGAACTTTGTCATTTACAGCCTTTGATGTGTTGCCGTAGATGGTCGTGTCATCAGCATAGATGTCAACGAATGATTTAAGTATGTGATTAGGGAGGTCATTGATGTAGATCAGGAATAGAGTTGGGCTCAGGATTGACCCTTGAGGGACTCCAGCATTAATACTGCAGGTCTCTGATTTTTGTCCATCGACCACTACTCTTATGTGCCTATCGGAGAGAAATTATTTAATTATTGAGAAAACATTTCTAGTTATACCCTAGCTGGAAATCTTGTGAAGTAGGCCCATATGCCATACCTTGTCAAAGGCCTTTGATATGTCAAGAGCAATTTCCCTAGAAAGGAAACCTTTGTCAAGAGATTCACTAATCCTGTGAGATATAACCGTTAGCACATCTGTGGTAGATCTTGCAGAACGGAGAAATATTGTGTGTCACTAAGAAGGTTATTTCTGCTGAGGTGGTTGACTATTTCTCTATTTAATATGGATTCCAGCAACTTACTCATGACACACAGGAGACTTATTGGTCTGTACTGAGAAGAAGATGACTTATCACCTGAATTCTTAAATACAGGGCATACTGATTAGGTTTTCCAGGGAGTCGGAAAGCACTTCTCCCTAAGGCAACGCTTAAACAGTTTCGTAAGTATGGGAGCAAGTTCTGGTTGAAGCTTTTTTAACACTATAATTGGGATGCTGTCAGGGCCAGTTGCTTTACTGGAATCAAGGTTCTTGATTAGCTTGGCGACCTTATGCACATATATTTGTATGTTACCTAGCGTGTTTTGTGTTATAGGAGGAAATATGGGAAGTTGGTGGCCTTCGTCGCATAGGGTAGAATTAGCTGCAAAGTTCTTTGCAAATAGTTTGGCCTTGTCTGATGCTGACGAGATGACCTCTGGTCCATTGATAATGGTTGGGATAGAACGCATACTTCTGTTCAGGATCCTATTTGTTATTTGCTAAAACTGGTGGGAACCAAGCCGCTGATCAGCTACCTTGGATTTAACAGACTGAGCATATAGCTCTCTTGCATTTTTTATTACTCTTTTACAGTGGTTGCTGGCGTTCCTGAAATCAGCTTTAGTCTCAGTGCATCTATTATGTTGGTAGTTATGGAAAAAGTGATTTCTATGCGCGATAGCAGCAGAACATTCTGGGGAGAACCATGGCTGGCTGTTAGGTTTTTGTTTGAATTTTTTTGATGGTATGAATCGGTCTATGCCTACAATTAACCGTTCGGTCAGATCTGATACTATAGAGGTCACATCCTGTTTAAACATGGAATGCAGAGGTAGATCAGATATGAATGTACGGAAGCTATCCCAGTCAGCCATAGAGTATCGGTATACAGTATGGTGGAGGGGTACGTCTGGGGACTTATTACATTTCATTTTTATCTTAACTGATACGATGGAGTAGTCGGAGGATCCTAGAGGAGAATGAACGGAACATGAACATAGCTCAGGGGAAGTTGAGAGAAAAAGGTCTAGGAGGCTTGCATATTCATCGGGTGTATCGGGCACACGGGTGGGTTCGCGAACAATCTGAGTGAGGTCATAACAATGGCAAAATCATAATAGAACCTCCCCTCATCGTCTGTCTTATTTGAATGGGGCAGACATTCCACTTTATGGACGTTGAAGTCACCACAGATGTGGATGTTAGCCGAGGGATGTGTAGACAGGATATGGTCTATTTTCTCAGATATGCTCTTAAAGATAGTAACTCTGCTGTTATGGGGCCGATAGAGAGCAAATATAAATGCAGTGGTGTAAGCAAGTGCAACCCGGAAGCACATATAGGGTAAATTTTCTCTAGAGATATCCCTGCCACACGGGAAGCCATCTTTAATGTAGGCACATATTTCATGCCCATGGCGATCTTGAGGGTCAGATTTAGCTGTTAAGTTAGAGTATCCGTTAATTATGAACTCATCTAGGGAAGTGGCCGGCTCTATTCCAGTTTCGCTTAGAAAGAATATGTCCGGTTTCGTCTCCTGGAAGGTTGGAACGTAGACCCCTGATGTTGGAGAAGGAGACCTGGTAGTAGGGGTCTACGTTGGAAGATGGGGTTCTAGGTTTATTCGAGTTTTCATTCTGGAGATATTTCATGTTGAGGTTTTGGGATTTGTGGAACAGGTCGGTATACTTGGTTAGAGCAGGATATAGAGGGAAAGTAAGAGAGAAAAAGACAGGAATTTTTTTTGTAGCACATGAAAAGGTAAATCCGTAACAATTACCCACTAGTATGGCATCGAGAGGTCCCACCAGAGACTACTGTATGGTCCAGAATCCATTCACTAAATGGCAATACAGCAGTCCCAGTACTTTGCCCCTGTTGATAGGACAGCCTCCTTAGTGGTTAATCCAAGGTTCGGGTCCCTGACTATCAGGCGGATAACGTCAGCCCAGACAAAACGTTTACCTCCAGCACCCTTACTAGTGACATTGCCACAAGGATAGACATAGAGACAGAAAAATTTTCGACATCTCAGGCTATTGTTCATCAAGTACTACCGACCTTTGAAGCAGTTTTTTCTTCACCCTTTGTCAGAAAAATCAATCATTTGAATGAGGACTGAGGGACAAAAAAGGAGAAACGAGAGTTTCTAGAGGTGCTGATAACACACCCACTGTATTATCTACTCTCCATTAAAAAGAAAAATAAAATAAAATAAACAGCAAGGAGGGGGAATCGGTACAAAAGACTTATTAATATCTAAGTAGTAAAGTCTGGGGCTAAATTATCAATTTAGGACACTTTTGATGATAATCTCCCCTCCCATATTAGTGGGTGGATGTTTTTGGCATTATCTATTTCGAGTTTGAATCATTGGAGCTTCACCTTATAATTAAAATCCTATAATGACCTTTTATCAACTTGTGAAGTCGGCTTAATATTAATTTACATTTGAGTTTAGATAATTATTCAATGTTTTTATTTGGGAGGTTCGTTTTCAGAGGTGACTTTTTCTTTGATAATGTCACTGTGTATTATATTTCGAATATAATTGAAAATAAAACTAACTATATTAGATGGTTTGATTGGCTAGCCAGGAAGCAAGCATTTTCAATACAAGCAAGCTTATAGTAAGTATATTACTTAAATAATGTCCTAACTTTATCTACTGTAATAGAGAAAATAATTCACGGCATTTTTGTTTTTTATCGCTAGTTTACTTCATGTAGCATGAGTGAGCAGTGTTTTGCCTGTTTCAATGGTAGTCACGAAGGGGGGGGGTGACGAATCCATCTTAAAAGTTTGTCAAGAAAGGAAAAGTAGAGACAAATAAATACATATACATAAATAAAACAAGAAAAATAAGTTTAAACAAGGTAACATGAAATACATTTGTTAGGATGAATTTTAAAATACTTAACGTCTGTTTGACATCATTCGGCGTCCGTTTCTATCTAGGATATTGTGCATTTTTCTATTACTATATACCACTTTTTAGATATGATACTGCATTATAATTCTGAGTCCCAGGTATAACCAAAAGTGCTCAATATCAAAGGCTTGCTTCCATCATAGAGATCTGCTACAACTCCTGTTAGTTTAAGAATCAATACACAATGAGAAGTCGTCCATTCAATGCGATGCCGATCCCCAGTTTTTGAATTGGTTGCACAATCAATGAGAAAATAGCTTGTATTTATAAAGAAAGCAGCAGCCACGGACATCTTCTTGCCTCCAGCAAATTTTATTAATCCATAAATTATTGTCATATTAGCCATGGAATGAAATACTTCCAATCCAAAATTGAAGTATCCCATATACATTCCACAGAGGATGAAACAGACATGTTGTATTAACGGACTGGGGCCATATACTGTACTTCTGTAGATCAAAGCCAATGGATAACCTGCAAGAAGCGAGAGAAACATCTGTATGGAGTCATCCGGGACTCCAACCTCACTGGACAACGCCTGGATATAGGTTTCACCACGAACGACATCGGACACTTTCGCCCAGGTGCCACCTCCAACAACATTCACAGACATTTTGTTGTTATTACTGATATCGAACAATTTTCTCCTTCGTGTGTTGGTTTCCCTGAAAGCGTATTCCACCCACCACCGCCACTTCCAGCAGGGCCACCGAGTGAAGTTCGCCTGTTTTCAGCAAGATACGAGTCCATGGTTCTAGCAATGCTAACATAGACCCTGAGAGGTAAAAAATGTGCTGGTGGAAAAGCTTGCCGCTTTGCACCCGCCCCCCTTTCCAACACTGTTCATATCTAGATTATTCACTTGCAATATATTATAAGTGCCGAGTAATAAATTAGCTGATGCTTAATTAAAATTAAATTTGAGAAAATAACTGAAATGAAGCACACTTTTATGATGCACGTCACAGAAGAAATATGCCATTCCAAAAATCGCGTAAATTAATCAAGTA